>NW_003101612.1:15057-20131 GCF_000003855.2 Blastomyces gilchristii SLH14081 | reverse complement strand
CTCTATCATAGAAAAGTGAAGAAAAAAATGTAAAAGAAGAAAACTTTAAATCTTCAGAAATAGAAGACTTATTCTCAAAGTTTCAAATCAGAATATCTTACAAAGGAACAAGCTAAACTTAAATCTCATTTTCAGAATTAGAAATGAAATTAATCAGCAGTTCTTTTCTCAGTTAATAACTGATATTAAAGTTTAAAAATCAGTTATAGCTTTAATTAAGTTATTCTTCTTTGAAACTTCATCATTCTGACTACAATATCTGAATTTAGTGTGAAATTCCTTATTCAGAATGAGAATCTCTGAAAATCAGCAGTAGAATCTTTATTAAACATAATAATTCTATCTAAGAGAGATAAAAAGTGAGACAAATTCATTCTTCATAATATTTCAGTTGAAATTTTTGACTATGAAGAAGGAATGCTACTTCTTAAAAATAAATTAGAAGAATACAACTCTATTCAACTGAGAAAAGAGTCTGTATAGTTAAATTCAATTGAGTTCAGACAAAGTAGAAGAAATGCCTCTATTCTAGTATATATAAAAATACTTGAACAGTCAAAGAT
The DNA here is from genome assembly GCF_000003855.2 of Blastomyces gilchristii SLH14081. Lineage (NCBI taxonomy): Eukaryota > Fungi > Ascomycota > Eurotiomycetes > Onygenales > Ajellomycetaceae > Blastomyces > Blastomyces gilchristii. Next base: position 19,568 of record NW_003101612.1, on the reverse strand, counting down.
CTCTGAAGTAAGAGTAGTAGATTTGAAAATGAGAGTTTATAAATACAAAGACTTAAGAATAAATCTCAAGGCTCAAACACAGTGTTCAAACTGTCAAAGATATGAACACTTTATAATCTTCTATTTTAAAGACTTAAAATGTGCATTCTGTGCCAGAGATTATAAAACTAGTGAGCATAAATATAAAGTATACTTAAAAAGAGATAAAATATGTCAATATACTCTGCTTAAATACTCTAATTACAAAGAAAAACATGCATCTAGCTCAAAAGAATGTATATTTACTTCAAGAACTCAAAAGAACTGAAGAAAAGATGAAGCTCAAAGCAAATCTAGAACTGAAGAGAATAGTCAAGTCAGTAAACTCACAACTGCAAGCTTAAAAAGAAGAAACTCTTAACTATCTAAATCTTCAAACTGTAATTCTCCAGCTAAATATAAACAGAATTTGAATTCTCAAACTTCTATTAAGATTAGAGAATTGAGAAATAACTCTGATAATAAACTAGATATAATACAAGCAGTTGAGATTTCTACTTTTCAGAATAGTTATAATCTACTATCTGATGATAGTTATTAGATTCTACTCTATCTTTACTCTCTTTTAGTATGAATATACAACAAAAGTAATAAAAAAAGTTTAAAAACTTTTCAAAAATCACATTTACTCAAAATAATATAAATAGAAATTTAAATTATATATATTCTTATCCTCAAATTATATTTGAATAAAAAGTTAATTTGATACTGTTTCAGAAGCTGAATTTTAATGCTGAGTAAAAATATATCATTTCTCATTCAAGCTACTGCTGCTTTCTATCTCAAAAATCTGAGATAAAGTTAAGAGTAGTGATCTATGAAAGAAAGAGATCAAGGTAGTAATTTAATCTAAGATTTGATATCATGTCTGACTCTGATATTCTGGTGAGTGATATTATAGATAAAGAGATTGAGTTTAATACTATACAGCTTATAAATATCTATAATGAAAAGTTATTAAAGAAAAATAATAACATCTGAACAATTAATAGAGAATTTCTGAACATAACTTTATCAAGAAACTCTAAAATTACAGAAGATTTCAAATACACATTATTTCTGATAAAATTCAGAATGTAAAAGAGTAGTAAGAGCTGATAATCTGATTGAATGAATCTTTGAGTATTCAATAGATTCAGTTAACAAGTCTAATCAATAAACATTTTTTAGAAAAGACATGAAACAGAAATCTATTATAGATCTAATCTTCATATTATAAAATTTAATGAAAAAAAGACTTGTAAACTGATTTATTGATTTAAATGAGACATTGAAATCAGATCATGAGATTATTCAATTTAATACTGAACTGAGTGAGAAATAAATGAGTGAAAATCCTCTTCTCTCTAATTAGTTCAACTTTGAAAAAGCTGACTGAAAGACAGTTAAAGAAAGTATAAAACTGTTAAAATCTGAAAGACAGAGTGAGCTATATTGAAATCCTGCTCAAGATATCTCAAATAAAATACTTAAGAATAGAGTGAAGCTTATTACATCTATTATTCTAACAAGTGTTAAAGATAATACTTTAAAGAGAAAGTCTTCTGAGTATTTAAATTCTTGATAAAATGAGAATATTACATCTAAAAGAAAACAATTGACTACTGCTAGAAGAGATTGAAAGAATGATACAATTTCTGATAAAGAGTTCAAAGCTATTAGAAATGAATATTTTTCAGATATTAAAGAAGTTAAAACACACTGCTGAAATAAATTTCTTAAAGAAGTATAAGAAAAGAAAGTTTTTAAAGCTTTTAACTATACTAAAATAAGAAGTGTAGCAAAACTTTCAGTCTTAGAATATGAGTTTCAGAATGAATTATATACAGTAAACTCTTTTGAGAAAAAATGTTAATCTTTTATAAGAACTCTCTTTCAAAACTCATCAGATTCAGATTCAGAGAAAGCGAATATATCAGTTCTTAACTCTATTAATGAAAATGACTGAAAATGACTTGATCTTATATAAGATGAATTAGAGTTAGCTATTTTCTCAAGTTCAGTTAAACCTGCTGCAGAGTCTGATTCAATCAATCACTTGATAATTCAAAATACATATCTCTACTTAAAGAATGAATATTTTGAGCTCTTTTTCAATCTCTTGAAAAATGAATATTATTCTGAATGCTGAAGAGAAGTCACTGAAGTGATTCTTACAAAATTTAATAGAAAAACTTCAATTTCTAAGTTATATAGAGTAATATCTCTATTGAACTGTCTAGAAAAGGTTTTAGAAAAGATAATAGCTATTTAACTATCTTTTATAAGCTCTATCAGTAATTCTCTTTTATTCAGTGAATAAATGAGAGATAGAAAACAATATTCTGTAATTAACACTATTCTCTCAGTTATTCATGATATTCAAATAGCAAAGTATGAAGATCTGGTCTCAACTGCAGTTTTTATTAATATAAAAGAAGCATTTGATTATGTTTCAAAGTCAAAGTTAATTCAGACTTTGAAGATGTTAAAACTGTTACTTTCTCTAATAAAATGAGTTAACTGTTTTATATCTAAAAGAATTATACAACTTTTCTTTGATGAAATGAAATAAGACAAGACTGAGATAAATATAGAAGTACTGTAAGAATCTTTAATCTCACTCATTTTATTTGCAATATACACTGCATATCTATTCAAAAATAGAAATATGAGAATAGTGTAATCTCTGAGTTATGTGAATGATATTGATCTAGTCTACAGCTTAAAAACTATCAAAGAAAATTAGAAAGTGATTGAAGAAGCTGTAAAGAAAATCTTTATTAGAGCAGATATTAATCAAATTTAATTTAATATGAATAAAACTGAGTTAATTCATTTCTTTTCTAAATTCAATGAGAAAGAACTATCTCTAACTCTTTTAAATAGAGAGATTAAACTCAGTGTAAATATTAAATGATTAGAAGTATGATTAAACTTCAAGTTGAATTTTAAATATCACATTCAACAAAGAACTGTCAAGGCAGAAAGACTATTGAATAACATAATCAGACTATCAAATACAGAGAGAGATCTATTCTTCCAGGCTATAAGACAGTTATATATAGCCTGTATTATCTCAGTAACTGATTATGAAGTTCAAGTTTGATAAAATAATCAAGAGAATTTCACTGAACTCTTTCAAAGTTTGTAAAACAGAGCTTTGAGAAGAATTCTAAGAGCATTTAAATCATCTTCTATTAAAGTAATGAAAATTGATGCTTCAATTTCTTCTTCTACTATTAGATTTGAAAAGGTCTGTATGAACTATACTCTGAGAGTTATAAGAATGAGCTTAAATCATATAATCAGAGAAAGAGTCTCTTCTTCATTTTCATCAATTAACTCTGAAAATGAACTGAATTGAAATAGATTTCTTGATTGAAATGAAAATAATTCTTCAAAGAAAATGTCTTCTCAACTGTACAGACTATACTCACTGATTAAAAATTAATTTTCTTCTTTAAATATTGAAAAAGTTGATCATGAGAATATATCTCTCTGAAGAGAAAAGCTTGAATCTCTTATAGACTTATAAATAAATGAACTATCTAAAGAGAAAGAATATGAACAGCATTTGAAGAGAATTTCTACAATTAATATAAAAGACTCTATTCTGATTTATTCAGATGTCTTAAAAAATAAGAATTTAAATAGATTAGATGCAGACATTGCTTATACTGAAGATAATATTAATTTTATCTCAGATTTCTGAAATTTAGACTGTGAATCTAAAGTCTTTGATGCTAAACTATTTATAATAGTGAAAGCTTTTAAACTCATTGAAATAAAATCTCATAAAAGAGAAAATAGTTTGAAAGAGACATGAATATTCTCTGATAGTCAAGCTGCTTTAAAAAGACTTAGAAATAGTCAGATTTATAATGATTAAACAAATCTTGAACTGATCTTAAACTCTGTTTTGAAAATTCAAGAGAGAAGAATATTAAAGCTGATAATTCATCTACACTGAGTTTCTGCTTATATAAATATTCATGACAATGAATTGACTGATTCAGCTGTAAAAAAGAATGCAGAATTAAGCAGATCTATTCAAAAAATTATGTTCTGATCTTTTATAAAGAGAAAAATAAAAGAATCTTATTTAGACAAGTGAAATGAAAGCTGGCAGAAATAAAAGAAGAGTATACATTATTCAAGATTTGAAATAAAACTCAAGTGAAAATCTTGTTCAATTAAATATAAAAAGAAAATATTCTCATCTATAATACAGCTGAAACTAGAATATGACTATTTCAAATCTTATATACAAAGATTTGATGATAGATTTAATTTAATAGAATACTTATTCTGCAATGTAAATGAGATTCTGTGTATATTATAATACACTGTGTAATATACAATAATATCAGAGTCAGATTGAAAGAATATATATAAACAAATATATATAAATATGAGAATATATATATAAACATAGACAGAAATTAAATAAATAATAGATATACTATCAGAAACACAAGTAGCTACAAGAA
>NW_003101612.1:6999-14530 GCF_000003855.2 Blastomyces gilchristii SLH14081 | reverse complement strand
AACTCTCTTCTCTCTAATCAGTATAACTTTGAAAAAGCTGATTGAAAAGCAGTTAAAGAAAGTATAAAACTGTTAAAATCTGAAAAGCAGAGTGAGCTCTATTGAAATCTCAGTTAAGATATTTTAAATAAAATGCTTAAGAATAGAGTAAAGCTCATTACATCTATTATTTTAACAAGTGTTAGAGATAATATTTCAAAGAAAAAGTCTTCTAAGTATTTCAAATCTTGATGAAATGAAAATATCATATCTAAAAGAAAACAATTAGTCACTGCTAGAAGAGATTGAAAGAATGATATAATTTATAATAAAGAGTTCAAAGCTATCAGAAATAAATATTTTTCAGATATTAAAAGAGTTAAAACAGATTGCTGAAATAAATTTCTTAAAGAAGTATAAGAAAAAGAAGTTTTTAAAGTCTTTAATTATATTAAAATAAGAAGTTGTAAGAGGTCTACGCTGAATAGATTAGTATAATATTGATAGGTTTTATATAACAAAGAGAAAAATGTTAGAGAAGAAAAGAAAGAGAAAGTATGAGAATCAGCAATTGAGATGAATATTTATACATGTATGTGATGGCATATATAGTGAAGCTTCAGAGCGGAAGAATCTATACGTGTTTGTAGCAGCTGAGAATCAGTGATTGAGAATGACTGAGAATTAAAGTATACATATTTGAGAATAAAGTGATTGAATTCTGTGAAGTGTAATGAAATAGTCTATATAATTGATCAGGTACAGTCTGCTACATTAGTCTCTCTCTTTCAGAAGCAGTTTCCATCAGTCAAGAACTGCTGTTTCAGATAACATGAAACTCAGAGTTCAGATTGATTGATTATAGCTGACTTATTTCATGAGATATTATTAACTGCAGCTGTGAGATCTCTCATTGAGAATATTCTTAATCTCTCACTCAAGCTCATTATCTTCTTCTATGATGCCTGACAGCTGTCAGTCTGAAGTCAGTTAAGAAGGAAATGAATCAGTGATAGCATGATGAAGCAAGTCTGTGTGAAAGACATTATGAATTCCTGATAATATGTCAAGATAGTAGTTGTGACTATCTAGAACTTCTATCACTTTATACTTGATATGATGATAATTCAGTATATAAGATGAATGTGTGATCTGTATATTCTTAAGATTTAATCATATTAAGTCTTCTATCTTATATTGTTCAGTGAGATCTTAGTAAACATTGATTTGATTCTCTTAATCTTGTTTTGCAGTTGTCATGAAGACCTCTGCTCAGTCACAGATATCTTGAAGCTTTATTACTATATTATTAGTGATCTGAATTGAACTGTGAGAGTTCAGTATAAACTGTATAATCTCTAGAAGATTCAACACTTTCATATAATAACTGTGTATAAGAAAGAACAGGCTTATGTCTGTTAAAACAGCATCTTATTCATTGATAGTAATCTCTGTGTATAGAAGAAGATCATATCAATCATCTTATAAGTGATTACAGAACTTATAAAGATAATTCTTCACAGTCTGAATTATCTGTTCTGACACATTATCAGTCTCAGAGTGATAGACAGTTGACAGATAATATGTAATCTTGAGAACTTGACAGATTCTTGTTCAGAGAGTGCTTATGAATTAATGACTCTGATCTGATACTATAGATCTTGATAATTCATGCATCTAATAGAATGAGCTCTGTAGAAAAGCTTCAGTGACTTGTTCAGTATTCATTTTATTACAAGATTTCAATATTATATCTTTACTCAATTAATTCATGATGATCAGAATGTTTCTATAATCTTTACTCTCAGAGAGATCAATAGTGAAGTCAATTATCACATCTTATCAGATTCTATCAGAGATATTGAGTAGTTTCAGCAGATCTTTTCTATAATTCTTTTATAAGATGATGAAAGAATAATGATTACAGTTTCAGATAAATCATCTGATACTGTTTAATATCTCAGAGTAGTAGAACTCTTGAGAGATCATTCTATACAGTTATTCACAGCCTGAATAATTAGTTATATGCAAATCATGCATCTCTTGCATTATCTGAGTGTATAAGAGTTTGAAGTGAGAGACTCAGTGTTATTCACAGAATTATAAAGTGTTAATATTATTAATTAAACATTCTGAGATATCAGTTCTTATATATAGTTCTGAGAGAAATCAGGTTACTTCTTAATATACTGCTTCAGTGAGTACTTAAAGAAGTTCATCAGTTTGAGCTGTTATATATTATAATTTATTCAGTATAGATCTGAAGAATGTTCTGATCAGTAAAGTGCATATAGTGTCATGAATAATCTCATTGTAATTAACTAACATCTTCAGATTCAAGAGTCAGTGTTCTTGATTCATTCAGTGTGTATCTGTCATATTGAATAACATATATTATTCTCATTGTGAGAGGACATCTGCCATCAAGTTCTAACTGCTGAGGTGATAGTATATTATAAAATGAAAGCAGCTTAGAAACTCTGATCATTATATCTGTTATTCAGTGAGTTTATGAGTTATTATAAAGTATTTAAGATTCTTATAATCTGTGATTATCTTAAATTCAGAGACACTTTGAAGTTCAGAGTCTTATTCTTCTAGATAGTATACAATCATGAGAAGTTTCTTATCATAGATCTCATAATTACATTCAGCAGAACTTAGTTTCTTAGACATGAAGACACATAATTATAGAACATCTTTATCATTATATTATAATATTACTTCTTCTATCACATAGTCAGAGAAATCAGCTTCAATAACTGTCTCATGATCAGAATTAAATATTATCAGTAGAGAGATATTAATGAATATCTTCTTTATCTGTATAAATACAGCTTCAGTGTCTGCTGATCATTGAAATACTAAGTCTTTCTTAGTAAGTTCTGTAAGTGATCTTATAATATCTGAGAAGTTTTGTATAAATCACTGATAGAAGTTAGTGAATTCAATGAAGCTTTATACATCTCTCACAGTACATAGAGCTTCTTATTCAAGAATGACAGAGATCTTCTCAGAATTCATTTGAATCTTCTTATCAGCTTCTATGATAAAATCTAAGTATTTAGTACTCTTAACTTTGAAATCACACTTATCAATATCAATTGATAGTTCTGCTTCTTGTAGTTATTGTAATATTCTTTATACATACTCTTGATACTCTTTTCTGAATTCATCAGTGAAGATGAGAATATTATCTAGATAAGTAGATACAAACTTATTAAGAAAATCTTGAAGTGCTCAGTTAATATACTTCTGAAATATACTGAGAGTGTTAGTTAGTTCAAAGAGTGTGACTATTCATTCAAAGAGATTATAATGTGTTTAAAATGCTGTAAGTCATTCATCTTCTTCAGTGATATAAATCTTATGAAACACAGTGATAATATCTAGTTTTGTAAATTATTGCACTCATCTGATATATACTAGGATTTCATTGATGAGAGATAAGAAATAATGATCTTTCTTTATCAATCTGTTCAGATCTTAGTAGTTTATACAGAATTGAAGTTCTTTATCTGACTTCTTTACAAAGAGAATAGAAGCTGCAGTAGAAGAGTTACTAATATATATAAATTTCTTATTTAACAGATCATTGAGGGTTTTCTGAAGAAGAAGAAGTTCATCTTAAGATATATTATAAAGAGAATCTCACAATGACTCAGAGTTCTTATTATTCTTCTTTTCTAACTTAATACTGTGATTCACTTCTGAGTCTTGTAAAGAAGGTATATTCATAATATTATCTTATTGAAAGACATCTAGATATTCATAATATTATTAAGAGAGTTTTGTATGAGAATCTGTTATTATAGTACAGAATAACTTTTCTAGAGCTTTCTTAATATCAGTCAGACTGATGAAATAGATTAATATATAATTTTACTATTGATGACTTTGTCAGTGACTCTGTTAATAATTTTGATGACTTCTTTTTCAGAGCATTTTATAAGTATTGACAGAGATCTGTGTAAGATTCATAGTCTTATGAATATCATCTTCATGAATTCTATCATTATTAGAGAATATTAAGCTCCTGTTTTAAGCATTTAATAAGATGTCTTGTTCAGATAGTCAGACAAGTTCTAGCATGAGATTGTAGTTAAGATTCTTAACTTTGTATATATAGACATCTTCATATTGATATTCTTTAACATCTATATTTAGTTTCATCATGTAATAAGTGTGAATGTCTTTTGAATCATCAAATTCTGTAAGAAATCAGAGTCTTAATAAGAGAATATACTGAAGATTATAATATATTATAATTAAAGATTTAATCATTGCATAATAACATAGACTGCTGTCTATCATAACTTTCATATTATATATGTTATCAATCACAGTAGATACAAGAATTGCATTTATTATTATTTTCTCTTCAAATCATTATTGTCTGATCTCTTCAAGCTTCTATTTATGAATCTGAATAGAAGCTAATCTTTTCCCTGTTTCATCAGAGCATTCTTATAGTTATCTTCTGAATTTTCTTTCACTGCAATGTGGCTGGCATGAACAGGCACTGATTCATTCTTTGAATAAGAAGACACTGATCTTTTTCTTGATTAAAAAGGCACATGAGTCAATCAACAGTTAGAAGTGATATGTCCTGTTCAGTTACAGTTGATACATACTTTATATTAATATCAATCAGCAACTTCTTCAGAAGTGATCCCAGGAACTCATAAGTCTGTTTAAATAGCAGAGACTCTTGCTTATGTGTAGACATTTGAGTCTACTCAATTCATGACATCTGCATTATTGTTATTCTTTGACATGAGTGTATGAGTGACTGAGATGTAACATCTTCTGTCACTGTTCTGTATACTCTTAAGCTTGATAAGACAGTCATTTAATGTTCAGAGCTGTGTGCAGAAGTCTTTATAAGTCTGGTCTTTGTCTGTGCTTACAAAAGTCTGTAAGAGTTTGAAAGTTAATATCTTCTTGAGCATGCTAATCTTCATTTAATTCTTTCAAGATTAATCACCTGCTTCTAGAATCTTGATGTTAAAGTCAGAGATAAATGTTATAAGAGAAGTGTTTCTCTGTCAGACACTCTGTAATCAATCTAATACTTTCTGTTATATAACAGTGTCTCAGAACAGAATATTAAGATATTTAATAATGTTATCAGATGTTTATAACACTGATTCACATACTTTCATTCATGAATAAAACTTCTATTTCACACAATTCTTCAATTATTCATTGATATATTAATCTTGATTGATTAATGAACTGATAACATCTTCATCTATACTCAGTTTCATAAGCATTTCCATTCTCCATGATGAGTAGAGAGTGAGATTGAAAGTATTGAAATATACAGAAGTATCTAAGTGTTCTTTCAGTATTTTTATATTTGATTCTGTAAATGTTGGAATTGCATGAATTTCTTGTTGTAATAATTGTTAAATCTCTTCATATTAACATTGTTGAGTTGCATGCATATCAGCTATTTATTATTATTATAATTTCAACATTGCTTAAAGTCACTGTGATATCACATCTATGCTCATGTTTGAGAGTTCTATATTATTGTTAGACAGGATTATATCAGTCATTGAATGTGTAATCATATGAATATCTTATATATCTAAGGTCAGAACTCTCAGATCTTTCACTGACATTCTCTTTATAAGATCTTATTACAGGGTCAGAGTGACTGATGAGCAAGCTTCTATCTGAGAACTCAGTGTTCACTTTAACTGATTATTTCTCTTTCTTATGTGTTGTTACATGTTCAGATATCTCAGTGAGTAATCATTTCTAATGACAAGACAATATATGAATAATCATTTCTAATGAGAAGATGATGAACATTTTTCTAGTGTAAGAGGCCTACACTGAATAGATTGATATAATATTGATAGGTCTTATATAACAAAGAGAAAAACATTAGAGAAGGAAAGAAAGAGAAAGTGTGAGAATCAGGGATTGAGGTGGATATTTATACATGTATGTAGTAGTGTATGTGATGAAGCTTCGGAGCAGAAGAATCTATACGCGTTTGTGACGGCCGAGGATCAGTGATCGAGAATGGCTGAGAATCAGAGTGTACGCGTTCGAGAATGAAGCGGTTGGATTCTGTGAAGTGTAACAGAATAGTCTATATGATTGATCAGGCGCAGCCCGTCACAAAAGTGTAGTAAAACTTTCAGTCTTAGAATATAAGTTTCAGAATGAATCATATACAGTAAATTCTTTTGAGATAAAATATTAAGCTTTTATAAGAATTCTCTTTTAAAACTTATCAGATTCAGGTTCACAGAAAGAGAATATATCACTTTATAACTATATTAATGAAAATAACTGAAAATGATCTGAACTTATATAAGATGAATTAGAGTCATCTATCTTCTCAAGTTCAATTAAAACTGCTGTAGAGTCTGATTCAATCAATCACTTAATCATTTAAAATATATATTTATACTTAAAGAATGAATATTTTAAGCTTTTTTTCAATCTCTTGAAAAATAATTATCATTCTGAATGCTGAAGAGAAGTCACTGAAGTAATTCTTATAAAATTTAATAGAAAAGCTTTAATTTCTAAGTTATATAAAGTAATATCTCTATTGAACTGTCTAGAAAAGATTTCAGAAAAGAGAATAATTATTATATTATTCTTTATAAGCTCTATTAATAATTCTCTTCTATTTAGTGAATAAATGAGAGATAGAAAATAATGCTCTGTAATTAACACTATTCTCTCAGTTATTTATAATATTTAAATAGTAAAGTATGAAGATCTGATTTCAACTGCAGTTTTTATTAATATAAAAGATACATTTAATCATGTTTCAAAGTCAAAGTTAATTCAGACTTTGAAGATGTTAAAACTATCACTTTCTCTAATAAAATGAGTTAACTGTTTTATATTTAAAAGAACTATATAACTATTTTTTGATGAAATAAAATAAGATAAGACTGATATAAAAATAGAAGTATTGTAAGAATCTTCAATCTCACTCATTTTATTTATAATATACACTGTATATCTATTGAAGAATAGAGATATGAAAATAGTGAGATTTTCAAGTTATGTGAATAATATTAGTCTATTCTACAGTTCAAAAACAATCAAAGAGAATTTAAAAGTGATTAAAAAAGTAGTAAAGAAAATCTTTATTAGAGCAGATATTAATTATATTTAATTTAATATGAATAAAACTAAGTTAATTCATTTCTGTTCTAAATTCAATAAGAAAAAACTATGTTTAACTCTTTTGAATAAAGAGATTAAACTCAGTTTGAATATTAAATAATTAAAAGTATAATTAAACTTTAAGTTGAATTTTAAATATTATATTCAACAAAGAACTATCAAGACAGAAAGACTATTAAATAATATAATCAGACTATTAAATACAGAGAGAGATCTATTTTTTCAGACTATGAGATAGTTATATATAGTCTGTATCATCTCAGTAGCTGATTATAAAGTTCAAGTTTGATGAAATAATTAAGAAAATTTCACTAAACTCTTAACTATCTAAATCTTCAAACTTCAATTCTTTAGTTAAATGTAAATAGAATTTGAATTCTCAAAC
>NW_003101612.1:0-6899 GCF_000003855.2 Blastomyces gilchristii SLH14081 | reverse complement strand
ACTTAAATTATATTTATTCTTGTCTTCAGATTGCATTTGGATAAGAAGTTAACTTTGTACTTCTTCAAGAACTAAACTTTGATACTGAGTAAAAGAACATTATTTCTCATTCAAGCTATTACTGCTTTCTTTCTGAAAAATCTGAGATAAAATCAAGAGTAGTAATCTATGAAAGAAAAAGATCAAGATATTAATTTAATCTGAGATTTAATATCATATCTGACTCTGATATTCTAGTGAGTAATATTATAGATAAAGAGAATGAGTTTGATACTATTCAACTTATAAATATCTATAATGAAAAGTTATTGAAAGAAAACAACAATATCTGAACAATTGATAGAGAATTTTTAAATATAACTCTCTTAAAAAACTCTATAATTATAGAAGACTTCAATGCACATCATCTCTAATGAAACTCAGAATGCATAAGAGCAGTAAGAGTAGATAAACTGATTAAATAAACTTTTGAGAATTCAATAGATTTAGTTAACAAGTCTGATTAACAAACATTCTTTAGAAAAGATATGAAAAAGAAATATTTTATAGATCTAACTTTCATGTTATAAAATCTAATTAAAAAACGACTTATAAACTGATTTATTGATTCAAATGAAACCTCAGAATCAGATCATGAGATTATTCAATTTGATATTGAACTGAGTGAAAAACAAAGAAGTGAAAATCCTCTTCTCTCTAATCAGTATAACTTTGAAAAAGCTGATTGAAAAGCAGTTGAAGAAAGAGTAAAACAGCTGAAATCTGAAAAGCAGAGTGAGCTCTATTAAAATCAAAGTCAAGATATCTTAAAATGAAATACTTAAGAATAGGGTAAAGCTGATTACATCTATTCTTCTAAAAAGTATTAGAGAAAATATTTCAAAGAAAAAGTCTTCTGAGTATTTCAAACCGTGATGAAATGAGAATATCACTTCTAAAAGAAAGCAATTAGTCACTGCTAAGAGAGATTAGAAAAATAACTTAATATCTGATAAAGAGTTCAAAGCTATTCAAAATAAATATTTTTCAGACATTAAAAGAGTCAAAACAGATTGCTGAAATAAATTTCTTGAAAGCCTTCAACTATACTAAAACAAGAAGTGTAGCAAAGCTTTCAACCTTAGAATATGAATTTCAGAATGAATCATATACAGCAAACTCTTTTGAGAAAAAGTGTCAAGCTTTTATGAGAATTCTCTTTCAAAACTCATCACATTTAGAAGAGAAGAATATGTCATTTTAGAAATATATTGATGAAAATAACTGAGAATAATCTGAGCTTACATGTGATAAACTAGAGTTAGGAATATTCTCAAGTTCAATTAAAACTGCTGCAAAGCCTGATTCAATCAATCACTTGATTATTTAAAACACATATTTCTACTTGAAGAATGAATATTTTAAGCTCTTTTTTAATCTCTTAAAAAATGATTATCATTCTGAATACTGAAGAGAAGCTGCTGAAGTAATCCTTACAAAATCTAATAGAAAAGCTTCAATTTCTAAGTTATATAAAGTAATATCTCTGTTGAACTGTTTGAAAAAAATTCTAGAAAAGATAATAGCTACTAGATTATCTTTTATAAGCTCTATTAGTGATTCTCTTCTATTTAATGAATAAATGAGAGATAGAAAACAATGTTCTGCAATTAACACTATTCTTTTAGTTATTCATAATATTCAAGTAGTAAAGCATGAAGACCTGGTCTCAACTGCAGTTTTTATTGATATAAAAGATGCATTTGATCATGTTTCAAAGTCTAAGATAATTCAAACTTTGAAGATATTAAAACTGCTAATTTCTCTAATAAAATGAGTTAATTGTTTTATATCTAAAAGAATTATACAACTATTCTTTGATGAAAGAAAACAAGATAAAACTGAGATAAAAATAGAAGTATCATAAGAATCTTCAATCTCATCTATTTTATTTACAATTTACACTGCATATCTATTCAAGAATAGAGAGATGAACATAATGAGATCTTCAAGTTATATAAATAATATTGACATACTTTACAGTTTAAAGACAATTAAAGAGAATTTAGAAGTGATTGAGAAAGCAGCAAAGAAAATCTTTATTAGAGCAGATATCAATCTAATTCAATTTAATATGAATAAAACTGAGTTAATTCACTTTTTTTCCTGATTTAATGAGAAAGCACTAAGTCTAACTCTTTTGAATAAAGAGATTAAACTCAGTTTGAATATTAAATAACTAGAAGTATGATTAAACTTCAAGTTGAATTTTAAATATCATATTCAATAATGAATCATCAAGACAGAGAGACTACTGAATAGTATCATCAGACTATTAAATACTGAGAGAGGTCTATTCTTTCAGACTATGAGACAGTTATACATAGTCTGTATTATCTTAGTAGCTGATTATAAAGTTCAAGTTTGATGAAATAATCAAGATAATTTCACTGAACTCTTTTAAAGTCTATAAAACAGAGCTTTGAGAAGAATTCTGAAAGCATTCAAATCATCTTCTATTAAAGCAATGAAAATTGAAGCTTCAATTTCATCTTCTACTATTCAATTTGAAAAAGCCTCTATGAACTATGCTCTGAGAGTCATGAAGATAAGCTTAAATTATATAATTAGAGAAAGAGTCTCTTCTTCATTTTCACTAGTTAACTCAGGAAATGAACTGGATTGAAATAGATTTCTTGATTGAAATGAGAATAATGCTTTAAAGAAAATGCTCTCTCAACTGTATAGACTATATTCACTTATTAAAAATCAATTTTCTTCATTAAATGTTGAGAAAATTGATCATGAGAAGATATCTCTCTGAAGAGAAAAGCTGAAATCTCTTACAGACTTACAAATAAGTGAACTATCTAAAGAGAGAGAATATGAACAGCATTTGAAGAAGATCTCTATAATCAATATAAAAGACTCTATTCTGGTTTACTCAGATGACTCAAAAAATGAGAATTTGAATAGATTAGATGCAGACATTGCTTATACTGAAGATAATATCAATTTTATCTCAGATTTCTGAAATTTAGACTGTGAATCTGAAGTCTTTAATACTGAACTATTTGTAATAGTGAAAGCTTTCAAACTCATTGAAATAAAATCTTATAAAAGAGAAAATCATTTGAAAGAGATATGAATATTCTCTGATAGTCAAGCTGCTTTAAAAAGACTTAGAAATAGTTAGATTCATAATAATCAAATGAATCTTGAACTGATTTTAAACTCTGTTTTGAAAATTCAAAAGAGAAGAATATTAAAACTGATAATTTATCTGCACTGAGTTCCTGCTCATATGAATATTTATAACAATGAATTGGCTGATTCAGCTGTAAAAAAGAGTTCAGAATTAAGCAGATCTATTTAAAAAACAGTGTTCTGATCTTTCATAAAGAGAAAGATAAAAGAATCTTATTTAAACAAGTGAAATGAAAGCTAGCAGAAACAAAAGAAGAGCATATATTATTCAAGATTTGAGATAAAATCAAAGTGAAAATCTTGTTTAATTAAATGTAAAAAGAAAATATTCTCATCTATAATTCAGCTGAAACTAGAACATGATTATTTTAAATTCTATATACAAAGATTTGATGATAGATTTGATTCAACAGAGTGCTCATTCTGCAATGCAAATCAAAATCCTGAGTATATTGTAATACATTGTGCATTATATAATAGTCTCAGAGTCAGATTGAAGAAGAAGTATGATTTAAATCAATTTAATATGACATTCTTATTCTCAACTGAGACAGAAATTAAATACTTAATAGAATTTCTATCAGAAACTCAAGCAGCTATAAGAAAATAACTGAATTCAGAAATATCTGAATATGAAGAGGTGAAAATTGATTATATATAGTCTGTTAAAACAGCTATACACTATCTTTTAATAATTTTATTTTATTATAGTCTTTCTTTACTGTACTTGTTTCTTTCTGTTCTTTTCTTTCTATCTATTTAATATGTCTATCTTTAAGACTATGTTCTTTTTTCCTTTATCATGATATTTTCAAATGATTTCAAAGTATCAGAAGATGTTGAAATACTGTAATTTATAAATAGTTTTTATATTCTGAGCTGGAATTTTCTGATTTTGTATATCTGAAATTGGTAAATGTATAATAGTTAACTCTATAGATATAGGAAAAACTCTGAGAACTAAAGATTCTCAGATAGATGTTATAGTCTCTGACTGTATATATCTATAATTGAAGAATAATAATAATAATAATAATAATATGAGATCAGATTGAATGAAATCAAACATGAAATTTATAATCTTAGTGATCAGTCTAGTCACACTCTTTGAACTGACTAACATCTTCAGTATATTTCAGAAGTATATCAACTGAGCACTCTGAGATTTTCTTAATAGATTTGTATCTGTATATCTAGATGACATTCTCATCTTCACTGATGAATTCAGAAAGAAATATCAAAAATATGTGTGAAAAGTATTACAATAATTATAAAAAGCAGAACTATCAATAGATATTAATAAGTATGATTTCAAAGTCAAGAGTATAAAATATCTAGGTTTTATCATAGAAGCTGATAAGGGAATTTGAATGAATTTCAAGAAGATCTCTGTTATTCTTGAATGAGAAACTTTATATACTGTAAAAGATGTATAAAGTATCATCAGATTTACTAACTTTTATCAGTGATTTATACAAAACTTCTCAGATATTATGAGACTACTTATAGAACTTATTAAGAAGAACTCAGTATTTTAGTAATCAGTGAATACTGAAGCTGCATTCATATAAATGAAGAAGATATTCATTAATGCCTCTCTATTGACAACATTTGACTCTGATTATAAGATAGTTGTCAAAGCTGACTTCTCTGACTATATCACAGAAGAAGCTATATTGCAATATAATAATGAAGATGTTTTATAATTATACATCTTCATGTCTAAGAAACTAAGTTCTGCTGAATACAATTATAAGATCTATGATAAGAAACTTCTCATAATTATACACTATCTAGAAGAATGAAATTCTGAACTCTGAAGTGTCTTTAAATTTGAGATAATCATAAATCATAAGAATCTTAAGTATTTCACAATTACTCACAAGCTTATTAAATATCAGATGTAATAGTTCAAGCTATTAAGCTATTTTCATTTCACTATACTCTATTACTCTGATAGTCAAAACTCAATGACAGATACTCTCTTATTATGAGAGTAAGATATGTCTTTCAATATAACAGACATCTGTTAAATGAATTAAAAACATCAACTCTTAGATCTGAAGATACTAGTTAATTAAGATAAAACAACTTATAACACTATACATACTTCTCTGATTAAAACACTCTCTCTCTGAACTAGACTGGCCGCCGGGACCATGAATTTCACATTTGGTCCCATTTGGTCTGGTCCCATACATTTCTTGGCGTGAATCCCGCTGGGACTGGCTATCAAAAAAACATGTAAAGTGACTATATATCAGATCTTAAAATGAAACCATGACTTGAAAAAAATGAGAAAGTGGTCTCATTTGGTCTCATTTAGTCTCATTCTTGGCATAAAGTTACTATTTTTAGACATTTTAAGGTTTTTTTTAGACTATTTTTAATTTTTTAAAAAGTAACACTTTTTGATAACACTCAAATGAGATTTAAAGTCATTTAAAGCAATAAAAATAATTTAAATTGAGAAGTGGAAATCATGGTCTCATTTGGAAAATGTGACAAGAGTAGACAGTAAGTCTCACTGAGACAGTATGAGACTACTATCTAATGTTAAAACCGTGTAATAGGATCAGTTGAATTGGTAATGAGACTATCAAAAAATCTGGTCCTGGTCCCAGACACGGTCACACGGTCTAACTACTCTGAACTATCACTGACACTGACATTAATACTGATACTAATACTGATACTGATATCTCAACTTCTTCTGAATCTACACTGAATGAATTATAGTATATAACAGCTCAAACTGATGAACTTCTTCAAACACTCACTGAAGTAGTATGTTTAGAAGCACTCTGATTTTCCCCAGAACTATATATAAGAATCAACATCTCAGAATACTTAATTAATAATAATAACACTCTGTAATTTTACAAACAACATTGAGTTTCTCACTCTGAACTCTTACATATCTGAATAATACAAGAGATGATTGACTCATGTATAACTGATTACTCAGATTATGAGTAACTATATTAAATAATCTCTTGAGAGTTCTACTGATCTGAGATATTAAATAGTATCAGATATTTCATCTGAAACTGCAATTATTATTCTTTCATCATCTTATAAAAGAACTGTAGAACAGATCTACTAAAATCACTTAATATTTCTGATAGAATCTGATGAGATGTAGTAATTGACTTCACTATTAATCTCTCTGAGAGTAAGAGTTGTAGAAACATTCTGGTCATTATAAACTGATTAAGTAAAGATGTAATATTGAAACCTTATAATAAGATGAATAATAAACAAGTTACTGAAGCTTTTCTACAGAGCTCATTCTATCAGATATATAAATTACTGAGATCTATAGTATTAAATCAGAGTCATCAATTTATAAGTACTCTCTGAACAAGAATCTGTCAAGTTCTCAAGATTATATATTATTTATCAACTATTTATCACTCTGAGACTGATAATACATCAGAATAAATAATTCAGACTGTAAAGAACTATCTTTATAAGTTCTGTAATTATTCACAGAATGATTGATATAATCTTCTTCTACACACAGAGATTACTATCAATGATTAAGATGCTATTTTAACAGATATAAGCCTGTTCTTTCTTATACACAGTTATACATAAAGGTGTTGAATCTTCTAGAGATTACACAGTTCACACTGAATCTCTGCAGTTCAATTCAGATCATTAATAATATAGTAATAAAGCTCTAAGAATGACTGTGACTGAGCAGAAGC
>NW_003101613.1:12040-23438 GCF_000003855.2 Blastomyces gilchristii SLH14081 | reverse complement strand
CAAACAGCTGGGATGCAAACGCGGTTGGGACGGAGCCGTTTGCATCGATGTAGCGTTATGACGCTGAGTGTTCAACCCTGCATTAATTCAAACAACTTCATATGCGGCGCTTTGTATGTCTGGTGAGTTTGTAATCTCCGCAGGGTGCTCATTTGAAATGTATAAGATCAGATCAAATGAAATTAAATGTGAAATTCATGATTTCAGCAGTCAGTCTAAGTGATTCACTTTCTGTATATATGACTGAGAGTTACAGCTTTCTCACACTGCACAGCTCTCTCTGAAATACTGCTGCTGATTTGCAATGCATGCAGTCTCTCAGTTCAGTACACACTGTATATATACAGTTCTGTGTGCTAGAGCTGTGTTGATTACTATAGTCTGATATGATATTCACTTTTCACAGGCTATATTTCATTTAATTAAGAGAAAGAGAGAATATAACTGCTGTTTTATTTAAAGAGAGAGTGAGTAATTAAATCTGTAGAAAATATTTTGATTTCTTCTGTATTTGAAATTTAATTAGTCTATACTCTTCAATTTGAGAGTTTGAATCTCACTGCTGGCACCTGTCACTTCTTACTCATGAAAGCCCTCATGTAATAGAGGCTGAGCTTAATTAGTAAGACTTGATTAGACTGACCGTGTGACCGTGTCTGGGACCAGGACCAGATTTTTTGATAGTCTCATTATCAATTCGACAGATTCTATTACACGGTTTTAATAATAGATAGTAGTTTTATACTGTCTCAGTGAGACTTACTGTCTACTCTTGTCACATTTTTCAAATGAGACCATGATTTTCACTTCTCAATTTAAATTATTTTTATTGCTTTAAATGACTTTAAATCTCATTTGAGTGTTATCAAAAAGTGTTACTTTTTAAAAAATTAAAAATAGTCTAAAAAAAACCTTAAAATGTCTAAAAATAGTAACTTTATGCCAAGAATGAGACTAAATGGGACCAAATGAGACCACTTTCTCATTTTTTTCAAGTCATGGTTTCATTTTAAGATCTGATATATAGTCACTTTACATGTTTTTTTAATAGTCAGTCCCAGCGGGATTCACGCTAAGAAATGTATGAGACCACATCAAATGAGATCAAATGTGAAATTCATGGTCCCAGCGGTCAGTCTAGACTTGATGCAGGGTAGAACTCTCTACTGCAAGCTAAGTCACTAGTTAAGTGAGATTCTGCAAACACTCATCAGAGCTGATATAGAGTGTCAATGTCTCACTATTCTACTATACATCTGTCAAGGTTCTAATGATATAGAGTCAAGCCTAATATAGTGATTATACACTACTTAAGCAAGTCTTCAACTAGAACTGTCATCAGACTCTAGCTCTTTCTCAAATACAGAGAATGATTTTAAAAATCATTTGACTAGCAGGTCTAGACATATATCTAGACTCTAGACAGAGCATCTTAATAGACTAGAGTCTGCAAGCTCACTGCTAAGCTCTAATACTGACAGAGAGAACTATAGTTATCAAGTCTATGATTAGTCTCTAACACAGAATAAGATTATAATGACTGATTGATAGATCTATAAGCATCTAATAAGACTGAGATCAGTAATCAGAAGCTTAGTGTGTACATTATCAAGTGAGCAGTGATAGTCACTAACTAATATTTCTGGAAATTAGTGACTGGTCTGAGAGAATGAACACAGTGATCAGTTAATTATAGAGGATTAAATATAATTAGCTTAAGATGTATTCTGCAAGTGACTAGTGCCTGTAGTCTCATAAAAGAGAAAATAGTTTGAAAGAGGCATGAATATTCTCTGATAATCAAGCTGCTTTAAAAAGACTTAGAAATAGTCAGATTTATAATAATCAAATAAATCTTAAACTGATCTTAAACTCTGTTTTAAAAATTCAAAAGAGAAGAATATCAAAGCTGATAATTCATCTACACTAAGTTCCTGCTTATATGAATATTCATGATAATGAATTGGCTGATTGAGCTGTAAAAAAGAGTTCAGAATTAAGCAGATCTATTCAAAAAATTGTATTCTGATCTTTTATAAAGAGAAAAATAAAAGAATCTTATTTAGATAAGTCAAATGAAAGCTAGCAGAAATTAAAGAAGAGTATACATTATTCAAGATTTGAAACAAAACTCAAGTGAAAATCTTGTTTAATTAAATATAAACAGGAAATATTCTCATCTATAATACAGATGAAACTAGAATATGACTATTTCAACTCTTATATATAAAGATTTAATGATAGATTTGATTCAATAGAATACTCATTCTGCAATTCAAATGAAAATTCTGAGTATATTGTAATGCACTGTGTATTATACAATAGTCTCAGAGTCAGATTGAAAGAGAAATATAATCTAAATTAATTAAATATAAGATTCTTATTCTCAACTGAGACAGGAATTAAATACTTATGTAAGAATAAGTGCTTACAGGTGATTATTCGAGTGTTTGCAGCTTGATGTGATATGTACTATTAACTACTAGAAGTATTCACAGTAGAAAGATAAAATGTAAAGATTAAATGTATAATAGCATTCAAGCTGAGTTATGAATAGTATTTATGAACTTCAGTCTATATAGTTGTGTGTAGCCAAGGGCTGCTAACTCTATTGATTACATAAGAGATAGAAATAGAGATAAAGAATCTGTGAGAAGTGAGATTTCTTATATATTCTTTCCTCTCTAAGACTTTGTCTGTGAAGCCTTTCACTGAGTGATTTCATAGAATCAGACTCAGCACTGCAGTGATACTCACTAAAAATTCTTCATATCTATATAAAAAAAAACCTCAGTGAGGAAAAATGTCTTGTTATCATGAAGAGAAAACAGTCTGTCACTCAGTTTCTTGTTTTATGAGATTCTTTATAACCTGCAGATCTTTCTCTAACTATTATATAGATTTATCTTGCACCTTTCATACAGAAGAGTTCTGATTGACTCTCAATCATTTCTGCAAGGTTCTTGTGTGATTATCACACAGATTCATTCTGCATCTTCTAATCTGAAGAGTTTCAGTTGATCTTCAATCATTTTTCTGCAAGATTCTTGTGTGACTATTACACAAATTCATTCTGCAGATGAATCACTTTCTGTGAGATCATTCTCATTAAAGAGAAGCATTTATAAGTTGATCTTTCACTTATTCTTACAAATCATCTTTCTTTGACACTGTAGAATTGTGAGGAATTTTTCATTCTTTTATTAACTCTGTGAAATTGTAGAATCAAGATGTCTGCAGCCTGCAATCACTCTTTATAGTTATATAGAAAGATTCAGATCTGTAATTCATAATCACTCTTTATTTACTAGAGTAATCTAACTGTTGTACAGAATTATTCATAGTGCAAATAAATCTCTCTAGAGTAGTATAAATATTTCAGATCTATCTGTGAAATCTTATCTTCTTTTTTCTTTTTCTATAACAGCTCTCATTCTTATAAACTGTGAGTATTCTCATTCATTTACAAAGTGTTTTTACTCAGATAACAGAGAGAGAGTGTTTCTGATAATATCTGTGTATTAATTCAAGAACTTCTCAAGAATAAAAAATTTTTTCAATCTCAATATCTTTGTAAACAATGTCAAACTACTGCTGAGCTTCTTATAAGTGTCTTTATAACTCTTTTAATTGCTTTTTATCAGGTAATGAAGCAGAGATACTATCACTTATAACAGTATCTTCACTTCTCTCAGCTCTGTCATCATATCTGATCTTCAGGCTAGCAGTTAAGCTCATAACTCTCTTAGATCAGTTTCTGACTTCAAGTAGTGCAGTCTCACTCTTTACTGTAAGTCTCTCTATAAGTAATTTCTTACAGACTCTAGCTAATAGCTCTTATAAAGCTTTTAGTGTTGTTAGTATCTTCTACAGCTCTACAGATCTATAATCACTCTCTCTCTATTCACATAATTTCTGATCAAGTATATGCAAATATGTTTAAATTCTTTATCAACAGTTCTCATACTGCAGTGCATTTCTGCAATCTCATTGTTAAATGAGAGATGACTTCTCAGATACTTGCAAAATTCAGATAATCAAGAAAATATAAATATCATGAATTTATGACAGAAGTTGACCTGAGTAGATGAGTCTTCTCTTCATATCTCAATTATTTCTAAGCTGAATACTTCAGTATAACTGAGAAAGCAGACACAGCTTCATGAGAAATATCTGATTATATATATAGATAATCAGCTCTCAAGACTCTGCTATAACTGTGTATACTCTGATGTTCAGCTCTTCTGAAGTCTGTGCATTTCTGATAGTCTTTGTATTAAATGCAACAATTGTCTGTACTACAGATATAATACTCTCTACTTCTTTAAAGAGAGAAATTGATAGTTACAGAGAGATTGAGTGTTATAAATATTAAGAATATAAATATGAATTTTCTTTGTTTTTTCTTTATTAATATCTAAATTATGTTCACAGTTCTGTTTTTATTTTCTTTATTTTTTAACTTTAATAAGAACATGATTTCTTCTTCTCTTTGTATATGCTATGAACTGTTCATCTCAGTAGAAACTTATTATCTTATAGACTAGAGTTTATAAATGACAGTGTTAATATCTTTATTATAATCAGATTCTTAGTGAAGAGTGCATCATTCTGACTTATCAGAATTTTCAGTATGAAAGTCATATCTCAGTTTCTGTAGATATCTTCTCTACTCAGATAATTCTCAAGTGAACTTATTTATCTTATCAGAATTTTCTTATCACTGAATCTTGAATCAGAGCTCATGATCTTGCTTCTCTGAGTTAATAATTTCTTTAATCTGATATTCTCTTTCACTCTCTAGTACTTTATAAATAGAGTGATGAGTCACAGAGTTCTCTTCTAAAAATTTCTTATATTTATAAAGTAAAGAGATATGAAAAACATTGTATATCTACAACTTAGATAATAGTTTCAATTTATAGAACTGTCAGCTAACTTTCTTTACAATCTTATAAGACTCTGTTTATAAGAGATTCAGCTTCTTACTAGATCTCTGTATAATAATATTTTCTAGACTCAGTTAGACTCTATCATCTTTCTTGAAACTCTTTATAATATACTTGAAGTCATAGTATCTCTTCTGATACTCTTGAGTGTTTCTCAAGAATTCACAGGCTTTCTTCTGAATATTCTGAATTCTCTCAGCTTATTCATAAGTATTATCACACTCTATAGTATACTCTTACAAGTTCATTAAGAGTATTCATGAAGAAGTCTCAGTGAGTATCTTAAAGAGAGTTTTATCTGTACTGATATGTTTTAAGATATTATATATAAACTCTATAAGTGATAATCAATATACTCAGTCATTCTGATTGTAATTGACAAAGCACTGCAGATACTGTTTTAATATACTTATCAGATATTGTATCTGATCATCTATCTATTGATGAAAAGCTATGCTTAAATCTCACAAGATCTTCAGTATAGTTATTAGATTGAATCAGAACTTTTTTATAAAGATTGATTCTCTGTCTGAGATAATATCTACAGACAATTCATGCAACTGAATCATATCACAGATGAAGATATAAGTTAAATTCTTTGACTTTAAGTTCTTACAGATGAGTATAAAGTATGTTATCTTAATAAAGTAATCTACTATTATCAGCACACTGTTAAAACAGGCATCATATATGTTCTTGCTTTTAGAGAGACTTATAAGAGCTTTCATTTCTAGCTATTCTCAAGATTCTCATGAGATAAGTAGAGAAGTAAGTTCTTTATATAATCTGAACTACACTATCTGTGAATTCTGATAAATAGTATAAGAATTCACTATCTTCTTCACAAGTTCTTGTATCTTCAGTTAGAAGTATTTTCTTATAAGTAACTTATAAGTTCTAGTATCTATAAAATAATCTGTTAGAGAAGAGTCATGATGCCTTTTAATAAGTTCTATATATAGAAACTCATTTATAGATATATAAATTCAGCTCTCTCTTTATAAGAGACTATTTAAGTCACTTCAATTCTTTGTTTCTGCAGGATTGATTCCTGCTATAAGCAGTTTTTAAATATACTGAGTATATTCATTCTTTAGTTGCAGTTCAGACAATCTGAATAGAAGATTTTATAAAGACTTATACTCTGTTTCTTCTTATATCAGGTCTTTCATAGCACTTCTCAAAGTCTGCAAACTCTTCAAGTTATAGATACTCTCTTCAAGAATTCTTATGAAGATTCTCAGAGTGTTAACTCTCAGTGTTATAGAGAGTAGTTGTACAGACTTCTTCTCTCTCTCTTTCTTCTTCTTTTATAGAGAATTGAGAAACTCTTCAGTCAATCTCTTTATAACACTCAGTCTAAGTATTCTATAAAGCTTTTCTATCTTCTCTAGTCTCTCTGTATCTGTTATTCTGATCTTCTTAATATAGTCAGATCTGTGAGAGAGTCTCTTCACTGAGTTCTTAATTCTCTTGATATACTCTATCTTAAATCAGAACTCACTCAGTCTCTGAGCTTAGTGAATCTGCTGCTGCAAGAGTTTCTTAATTGAAGTAAACTATTATAAGCTGTTATAATCAGTTCTAATAGTAATCACTGTTATAAGACTCTTGAAAAATTTCACTATTATAACAAGCTTCTGATTATGAATGTTATAGTTAATCTCTGTGAGTTGCATCTTTCATAAGAAAAAGGTCACTGAAACCCAGTTCTCATTTAACTATAGTTATGAGACTATTTCTGAAATTATAAAGAAGAAGACATCTGGTTTCAATCTGATTAAGAGTAAGAAATCGAAGTGAAACAGTATCACTGTGTCTGTAAATGTCTATTTCAATCTTATAAAGATCTTATGAGCTTCTGAGATAAGAAAGTTCTTACAGCTCTCTCTTCTTAACAATCTTTTCATTCTTTATTCACAGAATGACTTCTTCTTATTATCATTCTTCAGCATGTCTATAAGGATCAAGAAGATTCTATTATTATTATTATTATTATTATTCTTCAATTATAAATGTATACAGTCAGAGACTATAACATCTACCTGAGAACCTTTAGATCTCAGGGTTTTTCCTATATCTATAGAGTCAACTATTATACATTTATCAATTTCAGATATGCAAAATCAGAAAATTCCAGCTCAGAATATAAAAACTGTTTACAAATTGCAGTATTTCAACATCTTCTGATACTTTGAAATCATTTGAAAATATCATGACAAAGGAAAAGAGAGCATAGTCTTAAAGATAGATACATTAAATAGATAGATAGAAAGAAACAGAAAGAAACAAGTACAGTAAAGAGAGACTATAACAAAATAAAATTATTAAAAGATAGTATATAGCTGTTTTAACAGACTATATCTAATCAATTTCTACCTCTTCATATTCAGATACTTCTGAATGCAGTCATTTTCTTATAGCTGCTTGAGTTTCTGATAGAAAGTCTATTAAGTATTTAGTTCCTGTCTCAGTTGAGAATAAGAACCTCATATTTAATTGATTTAAATCATTCTTCTTCTTTAATCTGACTCTGAGACTATTGTACAATGCACAATGCATTACAATATACTCAGAATTTTCATTCACATTGCAGAATGAGTACTCTGTTGAATCAAATCTATCATTAAATCTTTATATATAGAATTTGAAATAATCATGTTCTAGTTTCAGCTGTATTATAGATGAGAATATTTTCTTTTTACATTTAATTGAACAAGATTTTCACTTTGATTTTATCTCAAATCTTGAATAATGTATGCTCTTCTTTTGTTTCTGCCAGCTTTTATTTCACTTGTTTAAATAACATTCTTTTATCTTTCTCTTTATGAAAGATCAGAACACTGTTTTTTGAATAGATCTGCTTAATTCTGAACTCTTTTCTGCAGCTGAATCAGCCAATTCATCGCCATGAATATTCATATGAGCAGGAACTTAATACAGATGAATTATCAGTTTTGATGTTCTACTCTTTTGAATTTTTAAAACAGAGTTTAAATCAGTCAAGATCATTTGATCATTATGAATCTGACTATTTCTAAGTCTTTTTAAGCAGCTTGACTATTAGAGAGTATTCATGTCTCTTTCAAACTATTTCCTCTTTTATAAGATTTTATTTCAATGAGTTTGAAAAGCTTTCACTATTGCAAATAGTTCAGCATCAAAGACTTTGAATTCATAGTCTAAATTTCAGAAATCTGTGATAAAATTGATATTATCTTCAGTATAAGCAAGGCCTGCATCTAATCTATTCAAATTCTCATTTTGTGAGTCATCTGAGTAAATCAGAATAGAGTCTTTTATATTGATTGTACAGATCTTCTTCAAATACTGTTCATATTCTCTCTCTTTAGATAGTTCACTTACTTATAAGTCAATGAGAGATTTCAGCTTTTCTCTCCAGAGAGATATCTTCTCATGATCAATTTTCTCAACATTTAATGAAGAAAATTGATTTTTAATAAGTGAACATAGTCTATACAGTTGAGAGGGCATTTTCTTTAAAGCATTATTCTCATTTCAATCAAGAAATCTATTTCAATTCAGTTCATTTCCTGAGTTAACTGATGAAAATGAAGAAGAGACTCTTTATCTGATTATATGATTTGCGCTCATCTTCGTGACTCTCAGAGCATAGTTCATACAGGCCTTTTCAAATCGAATAGCAGAAGGTGAAATTGAAGCTTCAATTTCCATTGCTTTAATAGAAGATGATTTGAATGCTCTTAGAATTCTTCTCAAAGCTCTGTTTTGTAGACTTTGAAAGAGTTCAGTAAAGTTACCTTGTTTATTTCATCAAACTTGAACTTCGTAATCCGCTACTGAGGTAATACAGGCTATGTATAATTGTCTCATAGTCTGAAAGAATAGAACAAGAATATTCTTATAAATACAAAGATAAACTGTCTATAGAAATTTACAAAGCTCAGAAAGATCTGAATTCTATGAATACTAGTTAACTCTAATCATGATAGAATAGTCTTAATCTGTGAAGATTTTATCTGAATATTATCTGCAGTGATTATATATTCTAGAAAATTAATCTGATAAGTACTGAAGTTGCACTTTATAAGCTTAATATACAGTTCTGTCTTATCTAAGATCTTTAATACACTTTACACATGCTCAGTATATTGTTTCTTCTTCACAGAGTACATTATCACATCATTCAGATATGCATGAAGTGTTTTATTAATGAAAGACTGAAATATTATGAAGATATTAGTCAAATCAAAAGACATTACTAGATATTCAAATAATCTCAGTGCAGTTCTAAAGACAGTCTTTCATTCATTCTTAGATTATATTCACAGCTGTGTATATATATTAATCATATTCAGTTATATGAATATAATAGCTTCTGTAAGACAGTTGATCACATTCTTAATCAGAGACAGAGAATAGTGACTCTTTATAGTCTTAGAGTTCAGATTATAATAGTTTATACATAATCTGAGATCTTCATTCTTCTTCTTCATAAATATCACAGAGGCTTCTATGAAGATCTATAAAGATCAGATAAAGTCATTCTTCAGATTCTTCTTTACATAAGTCTATAAGATCTCTGTCTCATAATGAGAGAGCTTATAAATTAATCTTCAGAAGAGTTTCTACTCTTCTATTAAATTTATTATTAGATTCTTCTCACAGTGAGATAGATGCTCAGCTGTCTTTACTCAACTGAATATCTCTGTGAGATCTCAGTATTTCTCTGATATCTGAAGCTCAGTTTTCATAACTGTGAAGTTCTCAGATATTTACATAGTTATTATATAGATGAGCTTATGTTCTCTAATTAACTCTACAGTATCAACAGATTCTATCTCTGTGAGTGAATCTGTCAATACTGATCAGAAGTATAAACCTGACTTATAAACAGCTATATATGAATTGTGTCTTTGAAGTTATATAAGTCTCAAGTATATGTTGTCTGTGATATCTGTAATAATCATAGTTTCTACAAATCTTCTTCAGATTCTGAAAAGATCTTACAATTCAAAGATAATTCTTACAAGTTTCTCAGCTCTCAGATCTGAGTTCTCATACTCTGCATATTATAAGAGCAGATTCTCAGTTTTTATTACTCAGCTTATTTACTCTGCAAGCTTTAAAAACACTACAGTGACCTGAGATTCTGAGTTTATCAATACTTTTCATACTTGTGAGATAGCAGTACTGTAGTACAGTCTCTCTCTGTAAGTATGTATTTTCATTGAAGAAGTAACAGATTCAGATGTCAGCTTTAAGACTCTTAAGAAGACTATTGCTGACTCTGTCTGTGACTTCTCAAATTTCTATTTTAATTTATCTAGATAGTTTATACAGAGATATTCTGATTTAGAATAGATGAAGTAGAGACTCTTTTTCTTAATCTCTCTATTATATACTCTATTCACAGATACTTATGAAGCTCTTTCTCTCTGCTCAGCAGTCAGATATGAATCTCTCTATATCTTATTATTCTTTCTCAGCAAATCTGTTCTCTGTTATTCTAACTCTTATAAGACTTATCAGTGATTCACTCTCTGAAAGTCTGTGACTCTCACAGTAATTTATAAGTGATGAATAAGAGTTATCAGTTTCTTCAAAGTTAAGAACTTGAAGTCTTGCTTAATAAGCTTGTTCTATATATCTTTATTCAGCTTCTTTATAAATATTATCATTCAGATCTTGTTTCAGAGCTCTGTTTTCACAGATCTCAATTCATATTACAATTTTATAAAGTACTGTGAGTAGTTTTCATCAGATTTCTCATCTCTTTTTCTAATATTAATGATTATAACTCAGATGTTCTCTATTCAGCTTATAAAGTTTCTTAACTTATTCTCTAGATAGATCTTGAGAACAGACTAGTAGAATCTCTTATAATTATTCTCTAAATAATTCAGTCAGTTCTTGACTTCAGTGTAGTAAAGATCTGTTATTATATAGATAACAGCTTCTTCATCTTTCATGTTATATAGCTGAGCTTATAAGTCAATTTTAAATACAAACATGCAAAAGCTTTTATAGATTATGATTTGATAAGCAGTCTTAAGTAATCACAGCTTGAGAAAGATTCTTTTTAATTTATAAATATCTCTGAAGATTATGTCTAGAGACTCAGTTTAAGAGTGTCTGCAGACAGTAAGTATTTCTTATAGAAAAATAGCTTGATTCTGTAGAAGATGTTCAAGAATATTCTTCACTAAGATTGATTTATTCATGAGTTTGAAGAATTCTTCTATTATAGATGCAGAGAATAATGTTCTGTAAGTAATTAATAAGTTCTCTGAGACTTCTTTTATAAGAGTTATTTATGATTTGAGTGACTGCTTCTGAGTGTCTGTAGTAGAGTTCACAGAGATTGAAGTATATGAGTTTCTAGTTCTTTCAGTCATAATAGACAGTTGCTGACTGACAGAGCTTGAAATGTAAGAATAAGTGCTCACAGATGATTATTAAGATGA
>NW_003101613.1:0-11670 GCF_000003855.2 Blastomyces gilchristii SLH14081 | reverse complement strand
ATTCACTGTGGTCTCTTTTCTTTTGTCATGATATTGTCAAATGGTTTCAAGGGTATCAGAAGATGTTAAAATACTGTAATTTATAAACAGTTTTTGTATTCTGAGCTGGAATTTTCTGATTTTACATATCTGAAATTGATGAATGTATAATAGTTAACTTTATAGATATAGAAAAAACTCTGAGAACTAAAAGTTCTCAGATAGATATCATAGTTTCTGACTGTATACATCTATAATTGAAGAATAATAATAATAATAATAATCTTCAATTTAAGAGTTTCTGAGAGTGTTTTAATAGTTTTCATATCAGCTTGAAATTAGTGATTGATTGAAGAAGAGAAAAGAGAGAAGAAAGAAATAAAAATAACTTATCTTTATAATATAAAAACAGAGAATTGCTGTAATTATTTATTCTAGTAATAAAGATCTGTTTTCTATATATATCTCTGATATAGATTATATGATAACTGTATACAAAGAATATCAACAGTGTATGTATTGAATGAAGATAATGTTATTATATAACACTGTAGCTGTTTCTGTACATCTTTAAAAGCTGTTAATATTTTCTTTAAGTCTCTTTATATTTGATAAGTCAGTAATATATTTCAATGCCCTCTCTCTTTCATTATTATCATTATCATTATTATTACTATTATTATTATTATTATTATTATTATCATTACTATTATTATTATCATTACTATTATTATAATATTTCTGACTGTCTTTTCTGCCTTTATCTCTCTTTAATACTCACTGAAATTAATCATGTTATTTCTCTTCAAATATTCTGCAGTTTTGCAGATCATCAAGATATGTGAGTACTATCACAGATTGAAGAAAGAGAAGAAGAAGATATTCAAGTAAGAAAAGACAGATTGTAAGATATATTATAATATCTTGAAGAGACTCTGTAAGAGAGCAGAATGATAATGATTTTAAGTAATACTTTTAATAGATTTAGACTGAATTAAGTACAGAAATAATACAGATGACACTATCTGTGCAAGATTGAAAAAGAGAACAGTGAAGAGTCTTATACAGTAGTGATAAGATCAGAAGAAGTTCTGAGAATGATTTAAGATTAAGATGAAAAGAGAGAGAGAGAAGAAGAGAGTTACTATAAGTAGATAATAATAGAAGAAGATTGAGAAGATATTAAAGTAAGAGATAAAGAAGTTAAAACTGATAAGTTTTTTATTTATTAAAAGAAAATAATTTTTGATAATACTTCTATTCTCTAATTGATTATCAGAAGCTGACAGAGAAGAAGGAAATTAGAGTCTTATTAAGATCTTGAATACACTTTATAATTCAGAATATTAAGAAGACAGCTCTGCTCTCTGAGTATGTCAATCTGCTTATCACTGAGATGAAATCTGAAACAGCAGATCAGAAAATGCAGGATTTTAAGATATAGATTAATTTAACTGAGAAGAAGCAGTGAGAACTCTTCTCTAAGAAGATAGTAAAGAGAGATTTTAAGATAATTATTATTTTAGATAAGAAGAATAAGAAGAAGAATAAGAATAAAAACTGAATTATAAAGAATAATAAAAAGAATAAGAAAGAGAAGAAAGATAATAAATAGAAAAAGTTTTTTTTCTTTTTATATTAGTTAGTTATAAGTTCATAATTGTTAATAACTAAAATTAATTTTGAGTTTTCAAAAATTATTGTACAAGTTGTAATCAATGTTAGAAATAATATATATATATATATATTTAACTATCATGATTCACAAATCACTATAATATATAAGTATCAATATTTTTTCAATATTAATATTGATAATATTAATATATTTTTAATAATATCATCTGATAATGTAATTTAATAATACTCTCTTTCATAATATTAATATATTTCAAGAAATATATCAGAGATTAATTAAGATTGTTTATTTACTTTTATACATTAATAATATTCAATCTGAGTTAGTACTAAAATTATAACTAAGCTAAGAAAGAAGATTATTTTCTCTTATAATAATTCTTCTTATACACATCAGTGATCAGTTATTATCTTTATTAAAAATAAATTATTATCTTTTTTAAATCTTTATTATATCTTCTCAATTTACTTCTTTCATTTCTTTCACTTCTATTGAAGATTCATACACTCTTTAAGAAGTCACTGTGAATTATAAAGTCTATATTATTTACAATTTAATACAGAATACTCTCTTTTAATTATAATAAATAACTACTTCATTCTTCATATCTGATTTCAGGTCATGAAATGTATGAAAAACTCAATGTAAATATTAAGATAAACTGTGAAATAATTATTAATAGATTATATTATAGATTACTGAAGAGTTATCTCTCTACTGTAATTACTGTAACTTGATTCAGAAACATTTATTATAAACTGATCATAGCTCTGATAAAATCTTTCAACATCTAAAGTCATTAGAATATAGATAATAAAACAAAAATAAGCAGTAAATTACTACTAAGCTGATAAGTTACTCTATTAGATAATGATTTTTAATAATACTAACTTTCTAATTTGAAGAAAATTATGCAAAAATAATTATATATCAGTACTCTGATTTCATAACTCTCATCTAATAACTTCTGTGAATAATTACTTTATATATGTATATCTCTGAATCTTTCTCTTTAATCAATTGAAAATTCTGAATTTCAAACACTTCTTTAAATGCTTAATTCAAATCTTTATATTCTACATCAATTATGTCTTCAGTTTAATCTCAAGATATACTATAAAGTCAATATATAATATCTAGAATCAGAGTTGAAGAATTATTAAAGAGTATCTCTCACAGTGAATGTTTCAACTAGTATAAATAATCTTACATTTATAAGAGTTATATGTTATTATATTGATAAGAACTGAACTTATCAATAGATATTAATTGAATTTAAATCATTAATTAGTAGTTATACTGAGAATTATATAACAGAGATATTAATAACAGTGATTAAAAATAACTATTAAGATATTAGTCTCAGTCTTCTTATAATTATAACTGATAATGCTGTGAATAACTACACTATAATGAAGAGCTTAGAGTAAAAATTAACTTTGTATTTCTGAAATAATAAATAAGGTTATATTCTCTGCATTATTCATATGATTTAACTTGTGATACAAACACTGATAAAGAATCTTAATATTAAGAAAATAAATAATAAGATAGCTGGTTCTTGAGATGAGAATGAGATGAAAGTGATTACTCAAGTAACTTTTACATTTACTTTATAAAAGATAATGTTTTTCAATAACACTTTTTAATATTGCTTTTTAATAATACTTTTTGATAATATTACTGTTAATTTTGAATAGATTGACTAATAATTTAAATATCACAGATTTGAAACATTACTAATGCAATTTCTATCTTCTCTAAACAATAATAATAATTTCATAATATTTAATAAACAAACAAATTAGTCATATCACTAAATATGATACACAATATTAGAATATAATAAAGTTCAATATATAAGATAACTATTCAGACTCTTTAATTATATTAGATAATTGATTATTAAGTATAATACTCTAATTAGAAAAAGATTCAGATATTAAAACTTTCTGATATGAAGTGAACTCAGTTGAAATTTGTGACTGATTTACTGTTTCAGTTTTATAAGATAATGAAAACAGTCTTAATCACTTATATATCAATGCTGCAGTCAGTCTGATAAGTGTATAACAGTTTATTTACTTATCTTAAGAAGCAGTTAAATCACTTAAAAAGAAATTCAGTTTGAGATGATATTATAGCATAGACTATTATTACTGTAAGAAATAAACTGATATATTATTACAGTAAAACTGAACAATCTTTTACAGAGTATTATACTATAGCAGCTCTACTAGATCTCTCTTATCAAGTTAATATGTACACTTCTCAAGATTGAATAGAGAAGAAATGAGACTTATATATTAAATTAGTCTGAGACTACTACAATACTAACTATCAGAGATTTGAATGAGCAGATGTTAGAGATATAAAGACAGTGAAATACAATTCTCTAGTAAGTAATGATTTTTGATAATACTTCATATTATATAGAACTATAATACTAACTTTGAAACAGAACTTGTATATATTGATTGCAACTGAAAATCAGGCAAAATTATATACTTATAAAACTGAATTTAACTGCTATCTTCAAGATAATCTGATGAATTTATATATCAAATCAATTCTAGAGTTATGAAAAATTGTTAAGAGTACATATTCAACTGTTGTATTAATAATATATAATATTTTAACAATTTCATTAGCAGAGATGAGAATGAAGTGAAAGTTCAACTGAAGCTGAGATATTTATCACTATTATCAGAGAAAATTATAAGAAGAAATAATTAAGAAACTTATGATTATAAAACATAGAATTATCAGACAGTATAATATCTCTGATCACAGTATATCAGAGAAGTGTAGTTTTCATAAGAAAGTAAAGAATAAACTTATACAAGAATGTATTTAATTATTTCATAAGTATTATCAATAATTATTACTAAATTCTGATTATATAAGTAATTACTAAATAAATTGAATGAGACTGAATTTAATCTTCAGTCTCAGTCTTATTCTGATTTTGAAAGAATGATCATCTTTCATAGTTTATTCTGAGAAATTACTCTCATTTCACTGTTCTTATGTTAAATCTGATTATTTTTCACATCATTTCTCTCAGAAATGATTCATTTTCAGATTTTTTTAATACTTAGTTCTAGTGAGACTCATGCTAAGAAATGTATGAGATTAGATCAAATGAGATCAAATGTGAAATTCATGATCCTGCCGGTCAGTGTACTCTTAACAATTTTTTATAACTTTAAAATTGATTTATTATGTAAAGTTATCAGATTATCTTAAAGATAGTAGTTAAATTCAGTTTGATAAGTATATAGTTTTATCTGATTTTCAGTTATAATTAATATATATAAGTTCTGTTTCAAAGTTAGTATTATAGTTCTATATAATATGAAGTATTATTAAAGATTATTACTTTTTAGAGAATTGTATTTCACTGTCTTTATATCTCTAATATCTGTTTATTTAAATCTCTGATAGTTAATATTGTAGTAGTCTTAAACTAATT
Organism: Blastomyces gilchristii SLH14081; assembly: GCF_000003855.2. Taxonomy (NCBI): domain Eukaryota; kingdom Fungi; phylum Ascomycota; class Eurotiomycetes; order Onygenales; family Ajellomycetaceae; genus Blastomyces; species Blastomyces gilchristii. Next base: position 6,577 of record NW_003101613.1, on the reverse strand, counting down.
TAATATATAAGTCTCATTTCTTCTCTATTCAATCTTGAGAAGTATAGATATTAACTTAATAGAAGAAACCTAATAGAGCTGCTATAGTATAGTACTCTGTAAAAGATTGTTCAGTTTTACTGAAATAATATATTTGTTTATTTCTTACAGTAATAATAGCCTGTACTACCTCAGTGACTGAATGATTAATACAGCCACCCGGTAGCACCTTGGCGTGGGAAATCAACATGTGTGAGTTCGAAACGCGCAGAGAATACATTAAATTCAGAGCTCAAGCATCTCAGGTTTCTAATAAATACAGAGATGTACAAATCACTTTAATAAATCACTCTATGTTTCTGAGCTGGGAAGTTATTATCACATGTATCTAATTGTCACTTCTCTGTATTTCCTATGTTCTTATTATCTTAGAGTGATCTCAACACCTGTATTTTCCTCCTGTATAATCAACACTTGGCCTGTATTTCTCATCACACAAGGACTCATCATAAGCTTCACTTGCATATAAGTATAATGAAAGAATAATAATAATAATAATAATAGCCTGTACTATAGTATTATTTCAAACTGAATTTCTTTTTGAGTGATTTAACTGCTTCTCAAGATAAGTAAATAAACTATCATACACTTAGCAGACTGACTGCAGTATTAATATATAAGTAATTGAAACTATCTTAGTTATCTTATAAAACTGAAACAGTAAATCAATTATATATTTCAACTAAGTTTACTTTATATCAGAAAGTTTTAATATCTGAATCTTGTTCTAATCAGAGTATTATAATCAATGATTAATCATCTGATACAATGTAAGAATAAGTACTCGCAGGTGATTATTCAGATGTTTACAGCTTGATGTGATATGTACTGTTAACTACTAGAAGTATTCACAGTAGAAAGATAAAATGTAGAGATTAAATATATAATAGTATTCAAGCTGAGTTATGAATAGTATTCATGAACTTCAGTTTATATAGTTATATGTAGTCAAGAGTCACTAATTCTATTAATTATATGAGAGATAGAAATAGAGATAAAGAATCTGTGAGAAGTGAGATTTCTTACATACTCTCTTCTCTCTAAGACTTTGGCTGCAAAGCCTTTCACTGAGAAATTTCATAGAATCAGCTCAGTACTGCAGTGATACTTATTAAAAACTCTTCATATCTATAAAAAATCTCAGTGAGGAAAAATTCCTTGTTATTATAAAGAAAAAAGAGTCTGTCACTCAGTTTCTTATTTTATAAGATTCTTTATAATCTGCAGATTCTTCTCTGACTATTACATAGATTCATCTCATATCTTTTATATAGAAGAGTTTCAGTTGACTCTCAATCATTTTTACAAGATTCTTATATAATCATTATATAGATTCATCTCACAGATGAATCACTCTCTGTGATGTTATCTCTATTAAAGAGAAGTATTTATGAGTTAATCTTTCACTTATTCTCATGAATCATCATTCTTTAACACTGTAGAATTGTGAGAAATTTTCAATTCTTTTATTAACTCTGTAGAATTATAGAATCAAGATGCTTACAGTCTGTAATTACTTTTTATAGTCATATAGAAAGATTCAGATCTGTAATTCATAATCACTCTTTATTTACTAGAGTGATCTAACTGTTCTATGAAATCATTTATAGTATAAATACACCTCTCTAGAGTAGTATAAATATCTCAGATCTATTTATAAATCTTATCTTCTTTTTTCTTTTTCTATAACAGCTTTCATTCTTATAAACTGTGTATATTCTTATTCATTCATAAAGTGTTTTCACTTAAATATCAGAGAAAGAGTATTTCTGATAATATCTGTATATTAATTCAAGAACTTCTCAAGAATAAAAATCTTTTTTCAATTTTAATATCTTTATGAATAATATCTGACTATTGCTGAGCTTCTTACAGATATTCTCATAACTTCTTTGATTACTTTCTATCAGTTGATGAAGCAGAGATGTCACTACTTACAACAGTATTTTTATCTTCTTTAGACTTATCACTGTATCTAATCTTCAGATCAGCAGTCAATTCTGTGTCTTCTTCAGATCAGTTTCTGACTTCAAGCAGTGCAGTTCTGCTCTTTGCTGTAAGTCTCTCTGTAAGTAATTTCTTACAGATTCTAGCTGACAGTTTCTGTGAAGCTCTCAGTGCTGCCAGTGTTCTCTACAGCTCTGCAGATCTATGACTACTCTCTCTCTGTCTGTACAATCTCTGATCAGATATATACAAATATGTCTAGATTTTCTATCAACAGTTCTCACACTGCAGCATATTTTCATAATCTTATTATCAATAAGAGATAAGTTTCTGAGTGCCTGTAAAATCTGAGTAATTAAGATAATATGAATACTATGAATTTGTAATAGAAGTTGATCTGAGCAGATGAACTCTCTCTTTATATCTCAATTAATTTTCAACTGAATACTTCAGTATAACTGAGAAAGTGAATATCATTTTATAAGAGATATCTAGTCACACACACAGATAATCAGTCTTTAAGACTCTGTTATAACTGCAGGCATTCTGATGTTCAGCTTCTTTAAAGTCTGTGCATTTCTGATAATCTTCATATTAAATATAATAATTATCTATTATGAGTATAATACTCACTGCTTCTTTGAAGAGAGAAATTAATAGTTATAAAGAGATTGAGTCTTACAGATATTAAGAATATGAATATAGATTTTCTTTATTTTTTCTTTATTAATCTCTAAATTATGTTCATGATTCTATTTTTATTTTCTGTATTTTTTAGCTTTTAATGAGAACATGATTTCTTCTTCTCTTTTTATATATTATAGACTATTCATCTCAGTAGAAACTCATTATCTTATAGACTAGAATTTATAAATAACAGTGTTAATATCTTTGTTATAATCAGATTCTTAGTGAAGATTATATTATTCTGACTTATCAGAATTTATAGTATAAAAGTGATATCTTAGTTTCTGCAGATATTTTATCTGCTCAGATGATTCTTAAGTGAACTTATTTATCTTATCAGAATATTCTTATCACTGAATCTTGAATTAGAGCTCATGATCTTGCTTCTCTGAGTTAATAATTTCTTTAATCTGATATTCTCTTTCACTCTCTAGTGCTTTATAAATAGAGTGATGAGTCACAGAGTTCTCTTCTAAAAATTTCTTATATTTATAAAGTAAAGAGATATAAAAAAACATTGTATATCTACAACTTAGATAACAGTTTTAATTTATAGAACTATAAGCTAACTTTCTTTACAATTTTATAAGACTCTGTTTATAAGAGATTCAGCTTCTTACTAGATCTTTATATAATAATATTTTCTAGACTCAGTCAGACTCTATCATCTTTCTTGAAACTCTTTATAATATGCTTGAAGTTATAGTATCTCTTCTGATACTCTTGAATCTTTCTCAAGAATTCACAGACTTTCTCTTAGATATTCTGAATTCTCTTAGCTCATTCACAGATATTATCACACTCTATAGTATACTCTTATAGATTCATTAAGATTATTCATAGATAAGTCTTAATAAGTATCTCAAAGAGAGTTTTATCTGTGCTGACATACTTTAAGTTATTGTATATAAACTTTATAAGTGATAATTAATACACTCAGTCATTCTGATTATAGTTAACAAAGCACTGTAGATACTGTTTTAATATACTTATCAGATACTCTATCTGATTATCTATTTATTAATGAAAAGCTGTACTTAAATCTTATAAGATCTTTAGTATAATTATCAGATCAGATCAGAACTCTCTTATAAAGATTAATTCTCTATCTAAGATAATATACATAGATAATTCATGCAACTGAATCATATTATAGATAAAGATATAAGTCAAATTCTTTAACTTTAAGTTCTTATAAGTGAGTATAAAGTATATCATCTTAATAAAGTAATGTACTATCATCAGCACACTGCTAAAATAGATATTATATATATTCTTACTTTCAGAGAGACTTATAAGAATATTCATTTCTAGCTGTTTTCAAGGTTTCTATAAGATGAATGAAGAAGTAAGTTCTTTATATAGTGTGAATCATACTATCTATGAATTCTGATAAACAGTATAAGAATTTACTATCTTCTTTATCAGTTCTCATATCTTTGATCAGAAGTATTTTCTTATAAGTAACTTATAAATTCTAATATCTATAAAATAATCTGCTAAAGAAGAGTTATGATATCTTTTAATAAGTTCTATATATAGAAACTTATTTATAGATATATATATTCAGTTCTCTCTTTATAAGAGATTATTTAAGTCTCTTCAATTCTTTATTTCTGTAGAATTAATCTCTGTTATAAGCAGTTTCTGAATATACTGAGTATATTCATTCTTCAGTTACAGTTCAGATAATCTGAATAGAAGATCTTATAAAGACTTATACTCTGTTTCTTCTTATATCAGATCTTCTATAATACTTCTCAAAGCTTATAAACTGTTCAGATTATAGATACTCTCTTCAAGAATTCTTATAAAGATTCTCAGAGTGTTAACTCTTAGTGTTATAAGAAGTGATTATACAGACTTCTTCTCTCTCTCTTCTCTCTTCTCTTATAGAGAATTGAGAGACTCTTCAGTTAATTTCTTTATAACACTCAGTTCAAGCATTCTGTGAAGCTTTTCTTTCTTTTCTAGTCTCTCTATATCTGTTACTCTGATCTTCTTAATATAGTCAGATATATGAGAGAATTTATCTGCTGAGTTCTTAGTTCTCTTGATATACTCTATCTTGAATCAGAATTCACTCAGTCTCTGAGATCAGTGAATCTGTTACTATGAGAGTTTCTTGATTAAAGTAAACTATTATAAGCTCTTATAATCAGTTCTAATAGTAATCACTGTTATAAGACTTTCAAAGTAGTGATATCAGTGATGAAAAAATTTCACTATTATAGAAAGCTCATGATTATAAATGTTATACTTAATCTCTGTGAGTTATATCTTTTCTAAGAAAAAGATCACTGAAACTCAGTTCTTATTTAACTGTAGTTATAAGACTATTTCTGAAATTATAAAGAAGAAAATATCTGTTTTTAATCTAATTAAGAGTAAGAAATTAAAGTGAAACAGTATCACTGTATTTATAAATATCTGTTTCAATCTTGTAAAGACTCTGTAAGTTTCTGAGATAAGAAAGTTCTTACAGTTCTTTCTTCTTAATAATCTTTTCATTCTTTATTTATGAAATGACTTCTTCTTATTTTCACTCTTCAGCATGTCTGTAAGAATTAAGAAGATTCTTATGAATATAAAGATAAACTATCTATAGAAATTCACAAAGCTTAGAAAGATATGAATCTCATGAATACTAGTTGACTCTGATTATAATAGAATAGTCTCAATCTGTAAAGATTTCATCTGAATATTATCTGTGATAATTATATGTTCTAGAAAATTAATTTGATGAATACTGAAGTTGTACTTTATAAGCTTAATATACAGTTCTGTCTCATCTAAGATCTTCAATATACTTTACACATACTCAGTGTGTTTTTTGTTCTTCACAGAGTATATTATCACATTATCTAGATATATTATTACAAAGATATTCAGATATACATGAAGTGTTTTATTAATGAAAGACTGAAATATTATGAGAATATTAGTCAAATTAAAAGATATTACTAGATATTCAAACAATTTCAGTGTAGTTCTAAAGACAGTCTTTTATTCATTCTCAGATCATATTCACAGCTGTGTATATATATTAATTACATTCAGTTATATGAATATAACAGCTCTTATGAGATGATTGATCACATTCTTAATCATAGACAGAGAATAGCAATCTTTATTATCTTGAAGTTCAGATTATAATAGTCTATACATAATTTAAGATCTTCATTCTTCTTCTTTATAAATATCACAGAGGCTTCTGCAGAGACCTGTGAAGATCAGATAAAGTCATTATTCAGATTCTTCTTCACATAGATCTGTAAGATCTCTGTCTCATAATAAGAGAGCTTATAGATTGATTCTCAGAAGAGTTTCTGTTCTTCTATCAAATCTATTATCAGATTCTTCTCATGATAAGAAGAAAGCTCAGCTATCTTTACTAAGCTGAATATCTCTGTAAGATCTCAGTATTTCTCTGATATCTGAAGCTCAGTTTTCATAATCATGAAGTTCTCAGACATTTATAAAGTTATTATATAGATGAGCTTGTCTTCTCTAATTAACTTTACAGCATTAACTGATTCTATCTCTATAAATAAGTCTACTAACACTGATTGAAAGTATAAACCTGACTCATGAACAGCTATATGCAGATTATATCTTTGAAGTTATATAAGTCTCAAGTATATATTATCTGTGATATCTGTGATAATCACAGTTTCTGTAAATCTTCTTCAGACTTCAGAGAGATCTTGTAATTCAAAGATAACTCTTATAAGTCTCTCAGTTCTCAGATCTGAGTTCTCACATCCTGCTTATTATAAGAGCAGATTCTCAGTTTTCATCACTTAGCTCATTCACTCTGTGAGCTTTAGAGACACTATAGTAACCTGAGATTCTGAGTTTATTAATACTTCTTATACTTATAGAATAGCAGTACTGCAGTATA
>NW_003101614.1:25342-30590 GCF_000003855.2 Blastomyces gilchristii SLH14081 | reverse complement strand
ATGAATATTCACTGTCACAGATTCAACAATAGTTGAATACAGTTGAAAACATCTGATATCTATTAAAGATCAATCTTCTCTCAGAATATTAATAGATCTGTGTAGATGAACTGTCAGTTCTGTAAACTGTGTTTAATATATAATAAGAGAAGTTCAAATTCCTGATAATATTATTCAGTCTGACAAATGCACCTGTCATTTTTCAAATGATGATAAATATAATTCTTTATAAACAGAATGAAATCTCATGTCTTGTATATCTTAATAATATTCTAGTCTTTTCAAACTTATATAATGAATATCTAAAGTATCTTGATAAAGTGCTTATAACTCTGACAGAGTATAAGCTCTATATTAAATTAACAAAGTATGTATTTGAAATAAAAGAGTTGAAGTTTATAGAATATATAGTGAGTGATAACTGTATACATCTCATCTCAGAGAAATTAAATGTTATAGTAAATTAATCACAGCTGAGAAATGTATATTATGTATAATAGTTTCTTAAGTTGATCTCATATTACTGCAGATTTATCAAGAATTTTACATGAATATCTATATCACTCTCAGATCTCTTAAGAGAAATGAATATAAATCTGTGAAAGAAGAAGTTTCATTCAATTATCTGAAATACTGTGTGTGATAAGACTTTTCTCATACTGAGAAAATGTATAATAACATTCTCAGTGCTTATTTAATCAGATTATGATAAATCTTTCTATATTAAGATAAATGCATTTAAATGAGCTATCAGAGACACTCTTCTGTAGATGAGTAAGAATAGTAAGCTGCATCTGATCATATATAATGATAGAAAACTATCAGATACTGAGCTCAATTACTCAGTATATAAAAAGAAATTGCTAGTGATTAAGCACACACTAATATTATAAGATAGATATATTGACAATGAGTATATAATAACAGTGATTATAAATCATGAAAGTCTCATCTATCTACAATTGATAATGAAATCTTTTAAACACTTAGTATGTTGAATCTCAGAGTTTTAAGTGTACAATCTTAATATTAAATACTGAAAGAAGTCAGATACTGTGATATCTGATGCAATCAGTTACAGACACAATTTCATAAGTGAGAATTCTGTGAACTAGATATAAGAGAAGTTCATATTAAACATGCTAAGAAGATATAAGAAATCAGAATAAGTGAATATAATAATCTCTCACTTGAAGAATAGTAAGATATTAGATAATAAGCATCTTGTAAAAGTAATAGAAGAGATACTTTCAAACTTCAAGCTGAGAAAATTAGAAAATGATATTGTGCTTTACTATAATCTAGAATATGCAGAAGCTCTCTATCTAGAATATTTATTTAAACACAACTTAGTGACTCACATGTACAAGGAATTCAGTCACTTAGAAAGCTCTGAACTCATAAGTGTACTTGAATCAAGAGTATACTGATCAAGCATGACTGAGAATATTCAGATATATACTTATAAGTGTCTGAATTATCAGGTTGTGAAAGAATCTATAAGAAAGAATTAGAATATAAGAAAGTACAATATCAGATGAAATGTATAATATAACTGTTTAAATAATGAAGAGTGAACCTTATAGACATACTGTTATAAATATTAAATGAAAAATTGATAAATAATCACTGCTATTAATTACACTACTGACTGATCCGTTTTTAAAATAGTTTTAGAGATAATAGAGAAGATAATGATAAAGTTTCTATATAATGAGATCTATATCAACTATGAAATGCTGTGTGAGATTCTAACTGATAATTAGACTGACCGTGTGACCGTGTCTGGAACCAGGACCAAACTTTACAGTTGTCATGTTATCTAAAAGCATTACTCCTGGTCATGGTTTGTGTTCATCACATTGATCTCAAATCCTGTTATTTTAAATATTAAAGATCTTAGATTCACTTTTCAAATAAAAATCTAGTCTCAGATAAAGAATATGTTTGAATTCTTAGTCACATTTTCATTCTGATCTCATTATTGAAAATGATATTAAATGAGATTATGAAATTATTTCTCACTTACATAATATTATAACATAGTGCTCATTTGTTGAAAATTCAATAGAGAGTGTTATTAAATATTATTACTTTTCTGAACATAGATTATAATTAATATCATTTTAATTAAAAAAAAAAAAATGTAAAATACAAAAAATAACAAAAAAATAAAAAACAAAACAACAAGAAAAAATCACAACAAAAAAAAAAAAAGAAAAAAAAAAAAGAGAAAGAAAAATAAAAAAAAAAAAAAAGAAAAGAAAAATAAAAAAATAAAAAATAAAAATAAAAAAAAATCAAGATTACAGAGCTGCAGTATTTTTAAAATACTTACTTCTCAGAGTCTTTATAATATTCATTATCAACTGTGTATTTCTTATAGTGAGAGTAACACAGCTGTGATGAGTTATTATCTTAATATCATCTAATAAATAATCAGTATATATCTATATAAATGTGAATAATTAGAAAATATACACTTAAAAAGTGTGATCAGGGTGAACTCTGCTGTCACTTGAATAATATCAAGAACAGAATGCTGGAATCAATGATTCTTCTCATCAATTTTACAGACAAGATATATGAAGATGATCTTAAGAAATATAAGATTCTCTGACTTCTGATAGAAATGAATCTCATGAAGAGACTCTATTTTCATCATATTAAAGACTGAGTATTATCAAAAAGTATTACTTCAATACACATACACTTACTGTGATAATTCACTCTCTGTGCATGTGACTGAGAGTTATGACTTTCTCACACTGCATAACTCTTTCTGAGATGCTGCTGCCAGTTTGCAACTCATGCAGTCTCTCAGTTCAGCACATGCTGTGTATATACAGCTCTGCATGCTGGGGCTGTGTTGATCATTATGACCTGGTGTGATACTTGCTTTTCACGGGCCATGTTTCATTTGATTGAGAGAAGAGGGGGGATGTGACTGCTGTTTTATTTAAGAGAAGATGAATAATTGAATCTATAGAAGATAATTTGATTTCTTCTATATTTAAAATTTGATTAATCTATACTCTTCAATTTGAGAGTTTCTGAGAGTGTTTTAATAGTTTTCATATCAGCTTGAAATTAGTGATTAATTGAAGAAGAGAAAAGAGAGAAGAAAGAAATGAGAATAACTTATCTTTATAATATGAAAACAGAGAATTGCTGTAATCATTTACTCTAGTAATAAAGATCTGTTTTCTACATATATCTCTGATACAGATTATATGATAACTGTATACAAAGAATATCAACAGTGCATGTATTGAATGAAGATAATGTTGCTATACAACACTGTAGCTGTTTCTGTACATTGCTGAAAGCTATTAATATTTTCTTTAAGTCTCTTTATATTTGATAAGTTAGTAATATATTTCAATACACTTCTTCTTTCATCATCATCATTATCATCATCATTATTATCATCATCATCACTATTATCATTATTATTATTATCATCATTATCATCATCATTATCATCACTATTATTATCATTATTATATTATTTCTGACTGTCTCTTCTGCCTTCATCTCTCTTCAATACTCACTGAAATCAATCATGTTATTTCTCTTCAAATATTCTGTGGTCCTGCAGATCATCAAGGCGTGTGAGCACTGTCACAGATTGAAGAAAGAGAAGAAGAAGATATTCAAGTGAGAGAAGACAGATTATAAGATATATTATAATATCTTGAAAAGACTCTGTAAGAAAGCAGAATGATAATAATTTTAAGTAACACTTCTGATAGATTTAGACTGAACTAAGTATAGAAATAATGCAGATAATGCTGTCTGTAAGAGATTGAAGAAGAAGATAGTGAAGAGTCTCATGCAGTAGCAGTGAGATCAGAAGAAGTTCTGAGAATGATTTAAGATTAAGATGAAGAGAGAGAGAGAGAAGAAGAGTGTTACTATAAATAAGTGATGATAGAAGAAGATTGAGAGAGTGTTAAAGTAAGAGATAAAGAAGTTAAAACTGATAAGTTTTTTACTTATTAAGAGATAATAATTTTTAATAATACTTCTATTCTCTAATTGATTAGCAGGAGCTGATAGAGAAGAAGAGAATTAAGACCTTATTCAGGTCTCAAATGCACTTCATGATTCAGAACATTGAGAAGACAGCTCTGCTCTCTGAGCATGTCAATCTGCTTGCTGCTGAGATGGAACCTGAGACAGCAGATCAGAAAATGCGGGATTTTGAGATACAGATTGACCTGGCTGAGAGGGAGCAGTGAGAACCCTTCTCTGAGAAGGCAGTGAAGAGAGATTTTGAGATGATTATCATCTCAGATGAGGAGAAGAAGAAGAAGAAGAAGAATGAGAAGTGAATTATGAAGAATGATAAGAAGAATGAGAAAGAGAAGAAGTAGATTTTTTTCTTTTTATATTAGTTAGTTATAAGTTTAAGTTTTTAATTATTAATAATTAAAATTGATTTTGAGTTTTCAAAAATTATTGTACAAGTGATAATCAAGTCAGAAATGATATATATATATATATATATTTAACTATCATGATTCATAAATCACTATAATGTATAAGTATTAACATTTTTTCAACATTGATATTCATAATATTAATATATTTTTAATAATATTATCTGATAATGTAATTTAGTAATACTCTCTTTCACAATATTAATATATTTCAAGAAATATGACAGAGATTAATCAAGATTATTTATTTACTTTTATATATCAATGATATTCAACCTGAGTTAGTACTAAAATTATAACTAAGCTAAGAAACAAGATTATTTTCTCTTATATTAATTCTTCTTATACACATCAGTGATTAGTTATTGAAAATAAATTATCATCTTTTTCAAATTATTATTATATCTTCTGAATTTACTTCTTTCATTTCTTTTACTTCTATTGAAGATTCATAAACTCTTCAAGAAATCACTGTGAATCACAAAGTATATATTATTTATAATTCAATATAAAATGCTCTCTTTTAATTATGATGAATGATCACTTCATTCTTCATATCTGATTCCAGGTCACAAAATTTATGAAAAACTCAACATAAATATTGAGATGAACTATGGAATAATTATCAATAGATTGTATTACAGATTACTGAAGAGTTATCTCTCTGCTACAATTACTGCAACTTTATTCAGAAACATTCATTATAAACTGATCATGACTCTGAAGAAATTTCCTGACATCTGAGTCATCAGAATGCAGACAATAAAGGAAAAATAATCAGAAATTACTACTGAGCTGGTAAG
>NW_003101614.1:17611-25242 GCF_000003855.2 Blastomyces gilchristii SLH14081 | reverse complement strand
AACAACTTCATATCAGTACTCTGATTTCATAACTCTTATCTGATAACTTTCATGAATAATTACTTCACATGTGTATATCTCTGAATCTTTCTCTTCAATCAATTGAAAATTCTGAATTCTGAACACTTCTTCAAATGCTTAATTTAAATCTTCATATTCTACATCAATTCTGTCTTCAGTTCAATCTCAAAACACACTACAAAGTTAATATACAACATCTAGAATCAGAGTTGAAGAATCATTGAAGAGTATCTCTCACAGTGAATGCATGAACTAGTACAAACAATCTTATATTTATAAGAGTTACATGTTATTACATTGATGAGAACTGAACTTATTAAGAGACATTAATTGAATTTGAATCATTGATCAGTAGTCATACTGAGGATTATATAACAGAGATATTAATGACTGTGATTAAAAATAACTATTGAGATATTAGTCTTAGTCTTCTTACAATTACAACTGACAATGCTGTGAATAACTATACTATAATAAAGAGCTTGAAGCAAAAATTGACTTTGTATTTCTGAAATAATAAACAAGGTCATATTCTCTGTATTGCTCATGTGGTTCAACTTGTAATACAAACACTGATAAAGAATCTTAACATTGAGATGAAGAATAATGAGATGACTGATTCTTGAGATGAGAATGAGATGAAAGTGATTACTCAAGTAACTTTTATATTCACTTTATAAAAGATAATGTTTTTTAATAACACTTTTTAATATTACTTTTTAATAATGCTTTTTAATAATGCTACTGTTAATTTTGAATAGATTGACTAATAATTTAAATATCATAGATTTGAAACATTGCTAATATGATTTGTATCTCTTCTAAATAATAATAACAATTTCATGATATTTAATAAATAAACAAATCAGTCACATCACTGAATATGATACAGAATGTTAGAATATGATGAAGTTTAATATATGAAATGACTGTTCAGACTCTTTGATTGTATCAGATGATTAATCATTGAGTGCAATACTCTGATCAGAAAAAGATTCAGATATTGAAACTTTCTGATATAAAGTGAACTCAGTTGAAATATGTGATTGATTTACTGTTTCAGTTTTATAAGATAATAAAGACAGTCTCAATCACTCATACATCAATGCTGCAGTCAGCCTGATGAATATATAACAGTTTATTTACTTATCTTGAGAAGCAGTTGAATCACTTAAAAAGAAATTCAGTCTGAGATAATACTATAGTGCAGGCTATTGTTACTATAAGAAATAAACTGACATATTACTACAGTAAAATAGAACAATCTTTTGCAGAGTACTATGCTATAGCAGCTCTACTAGATTTCTCTTGTTAAGTTAATATCTACACTTCTCAAGATTGAACAGAGGAGAAATGAGACTTATATATTAAATTAGTCTGAGACTACTACAATATCAACTATCAGAGATTTGAACAAGCAGATATTTAAGATATGAAGACAGTGAAATACAATTCCCTAGTAAGTAACAATCTTTGATAACACTTCATATTATATAGAACTATAATACTAACTTTGAAACAGAACTTGTATACATTGATTGTAATCAAAAATCAGGCAAAACTACATACTTATAAAACTGAATTTGATCACTATCTTCAAGATAATTCAATAAATTTACACATCAAATCAATTCTAGAGTTATGAAAAATTATTAAGAGTACATATTCAACTGTTGCACTGATGATGTATGATATTCTGACAATTTCATTGACAGAGGTGAGAATGAAGTGAAAGTTTAACTCAAGTTGAGATATTTATCACTATCACTGAGAACAATTACAAGAAGAAACAATCAAGAAACTCATGATTATAAAACATGAAATTATCAGACAGTTTAATACCTCTGATCACAGTATATCAGAGAAGTGTAGTTTTCATGAGAAAGTGAAGAATAAACTTGCACAAGAATGTATTTAGTTATTTCATGAGTGTTATCAATAATTATTACCAAATTCTGATTATATAAGCAATCACTGAATGAATCAAATGAGACTGATTTTGATCTTCAGTCTCAGTCTCATTCTGATTTTGAAAGAATGATCATCTTTCACAGTTTATTCTGGAAAATTACTCTCATTTCACTGTTCTTGAATTAAATCTGGTCATTTTTCATGCCATTTCTCTCAGAAATGGTCCATTTTCAGATTTTTTTGAGGCTTGGTCCTGGTGGGACTCACGCCAAGAAATGTATGAGACCAGACCAAATGGGATCAAATGTGAAATTCATGGTCCCGGCGGCCAGTCTACTGATAATAGTGTGAATCTTGTAGAAGAAGTAGTGAGGCATTTCATAAGCTAGTTATAGATAAGATATTATAGAATAATGCTATATCATCTGTAGATGAATGAAAAGATAAAATACTTGAATGAAATCTTGAGTAATATACTGATGAAATATCTAGTGAGTAAGCTGATATGATTATGAAATGAATATCTCAGTCAGGCACTATTAGTCACACGAATTCAGCAGCATGCAGTCTTCAAGTGTTCATCATTCTATCTGTTGTATGAATTGCATCCGTGCATTCTGAAGAATGCTTTGAAAAAGATGAGAGAGAAAACAGCAGTTGTGAATACATCAGTTGCAGATGCAGCAGGAATAATAGTTGTAGATGTAACAGTTGCGGATGCAGCAGTTACAGATGCAGCAGTCGCGGATGCAGCAGTCGCGGATGTGGAACCAAGATTGAAAGAGATCAGCCACACATATGTAAAAGCTAACAAGTTACTCCTGAATTGAGCAATTCAATTAAAAAGAATATGAGACTCACTAGTTAAGAAATTAAGTCTTAAGATAAGAATATGAGTTCTTATATGTAATGAGAGTTCTGAGAAGTTTCAATCTAGATGATTTAAGCTCTATAAAATACTTAAATCACATTTTTTAAGAACATACACATTGAAAGAATCAGAGAAATGAGTCTTATACAACTTAATAAATGATTCATATTTTATAAAGATGAAGATATAAGACCTGAGTGAATTATAATTATCTACAGCACTCTCATCAGTGTTGAAAAAGAAGAGACTTATAATTGAAAAGTCTTATAAAGTAAGAGAAATCATAGACACTTATAAATCAGATAATCTCACTTATTCTGATCTTTTTATAATTATAAGAAAAGAATGAGAAGAAATGAAGAAATCAGATGAATATTATACTTTAATAAGTGATGAGACTATAGCTGATTGTATAATAATGCACTGCAGACAGTGAATATAATATAGTAAAAAGTAGTCTCAGAGCAGCAGACTTGTATATGAATCAGATCACAGAAGAAAAAGAAATTCAGAGTTGAATTTAACTGTTTATATCAGTTCAATCACAGAGACAACAGAGAATAAAGCATCTGAAACATTCATAAATATGTAAGACTAAGTCATCTTAATTTCTGAGAATGCTCAGAGATTGAGTAAGATTAATTTTAATAAGCTGTTTACTGTAGTGATCTGAGTGAGTAAAGAGAGACAGTATAATGCATGAGACAGAATCACAAGATGAAAGCTACTGAATCTAGTCATTAAACACTGTATTATATAGTAATTGTGTAAGAGTAGTGACTAGCAGACAAAGAAAAAGTATAAGAAAATAAAATAAAATAACTCAAGAGATAATGAATTGATTATTAACTGTAAAAGTCAGCTGTAAAAGACAAATATTATCATACATCTTATTCATTTTCATATATCACATATTTAATCTATTTTCAACATCACATCACTCAAAAAGAAAAATATCAAAAACAAAGAAAATCTCAAAACTCAAGATCTGTAAGAGATTTGAGAGCGGTAAGCTGCTCTTACAATAATATCATACATGTCTCTGATTTCTCTACTGCTCTATATATGACATTAATATCATTTATTGCAAGATTGACTGAAATGTCAATATAGAAATATGTACATATATGTGTAGAAAAATTAAAGAAGAGTACAAGACTTACAGAATCAGAAGTCAGAGCAGAAGAAGTGAAGATGAAAGAAACAGAAGAAGAAGAAGATACAGAACTGAATAAATAATAGCAGAAGTCACTCAGAGCTGAATACTTATAATCTGATATGTGCACAATCTTCCCTGCAGAAGAGAGAGAAAGTAATAGAAGAAGCTTAAGAGTGAGAGAGAATAGTCTCAGTGATGTGATTATCTTTGATTAGAATGATATCTAACACTGAAGTAACTAAGAATCATTGTTAGTATACAAAAATTATAAAATCAGAGATGAGAATAGTTACTGAATAAATACCTGCTGATCTTAGAGTTGTACATACAATTACAATACATATGAGGCTTCTCAGAAAGAGAGAGAGAAACATGAGAGAATGCAGAAAGCAGAACACAGTGTATGAATAACTTATTCTCATAACAACATCTCAGATAAGACATACAAGTCTCATACTCACAGATGTAAAAGAGTACAATATTCACATTCTTATTTCTGAAAACATAGATATCTTTTATCTGCATCATGAAGTTGAATGACAGATATCAAAGAATAGATCAATATGAATCTATCATTTCAAAGAAATTCATCAGAGTGAATATATCTGTAATATTGAATTTTACAGTTATAAAAAGTTTCTTAATATCTGTGAATATTACAACTTCATATATAATAAAATTTATAACAATTTTCTCTAAGAACAGAAAAATCAGCATTAGAAAGAAAAGATGAAAAAGAAAAAGACTTACAATCTTAATACTGTTGAGAGAAGAGATGATTCTCTGATATAAATGAACAATTATATTATTATAAATATTTAAAATGAATATAATAATCAGTGTCTGTGACTGAGCTTCAGATAGTTATATTATACACAGTCTTTATATAATAAATTATTCTAGAAGTTGATAAGAAGAGTGAGAGTGTACATACTGAGAAATATAATTCATTAAGTCTACACAACATCTTCTTGAAATAAGAAGAGCTGATAATGAAAGCAGAGACAGCAGAAGCAGAGATAGCAGAAGCAGAGAGAGCAGAAGTAGTAGAAGTAAGAGTCACAGAAACAGAGATAGCAGAAGTGAGAGAATCAGACATAGAAGCAGGTGTAGAAGATTGAGAAGAAGTAACAGAGAAAGAAACAGAGAGAGCAGAGAAAAACACAGAAGATCTGATTATATATAATATAAATAATTTCTTCATTATCATGTTTTTCAAGTTCTTAATCAATAATTCAACATTGAGATTACAATCATTGATGAATGCAGATCTATCAATGTGTAAAGATTCTATATAAATTAAAATAAAAATATCAGTATCTGCAGTTATACAAAACAATCAGAAAATATAATCAGAAAAACATGATCAGATGCCTATTAGAGAAAAGAGAATCAGAAGTATATAAGAAGATAAAGAAGATATATCATCTATAATAGTATGTTCTAGTAATTGTTAGAAGATAAACAAGTTCTGATCATATTTCATAATATGTTATACTTACTGCTAATGAACTGCCTGATATAAGTATTACAAGAACACTTGTTATGAGAACAGAGACTATTATCAGAAATGTGTATAATGTGATAGATAAACAACAGATAGAAGATGTTGAACAGAAGAAGAAGTAAAAATCTTGAATAAGATAATAGTATTTAATGATGATAATGATGAAGAAGATAATTGAAGAATGAGAAAAGTTAGTGAATAAGTGATGTAATATAGTAGAAGTTTCTTTATAAGAACATATACAGAACACTAGCTAAATCAGAAATAGATTATATAATTGTAAACACTAGTGACACACTAATTCACATGAAGCTAGAGTATATGTTATGATTATATAAGTGTGACTAGACTGGCCGCTGAGACTATGAATTTCATGTTTGATTTCATTTGATCTGATTTCATACATTTCTTAGCGTGAATCCCGCTGGGACTGGCTATCAAAAAAACATGTAAAGTGACTATATATCAGATTCTAAAATGAAACCATGACTTGAAAAAAATGAGAAAGTGATTTCATTTGATCTCATTTAGTTCCATTCTTGACATAAAGTTACTATTTTTAGACATTTTAAGGTTTTTTTTAGACTATTTTTAATTTTTTAAAAAGTAACACTTTTTGATAACACTCAAATGAGATTTAAAGTCATTTAAAGCAATAAAAATAATTTAAATTGAGAAGTGAAAATCATGATCTTATTTGAAAAATGTGATAAGTGTAGATAGTAAGTCTCACTGAAACAGTATGAAACTACTATCTAATGTTAAAACTGTGTAATGAGATCAGTCGAATTGGTAATGAGACTATCAAAAAATCTGGTCCTGGTCTCAGACACGGTCACACGGTCAGTCTAAGTGTGACTGAATCTGATAAGAAAGAATATGTGAAATAATTAATTCATTGTATTTATATAGAAAGAGCTAGCTATATATATATTATATATAAGATCACGTGTAGGCGGAGCGGTTGCTACGGCAATGTTACTAGAGTGAATGCTACACTCTCTCTTATATCATCATGCGAGATTATAAACACTATAATAAAGAATTAATTATCTCTTACAAATCTGCTATACTATTCTCAAATTCATTCAAATCATGCTATCTGTATTGAGTTTGTGTATTCTATTCCTCTTCACCTGTAAAACCTAGTAAATTAAGGAATCAATGAAATGCAATTATACTTAAGAGTTTAGTCAATTGATCTGCTACTATTTCTTCAGTTGAAATGTAATTAATTAAGATTATATCATTGTTCAACTGGCTGCAGATGTAATGAAATCAAGTGTCAATATACTTGCTTCTCACAGTGATTGCAGTCACTGTGATAAAATCAATCACCTTCTTATTATCTATCTTGATTGGCAGAGAGTCTTGTGTTTTAATGAAGCTCAGATTCATCATCATACTTCTCAATCATGTTGCTTTGTATACAGCTTCACTCAACAGCACATATTCAGCCTCATTAGAGCTTAAGAATACACAGAGTTGCTTGCTTGATTATCATGAAATCAGTATATTCTTCAATTTGAAGATGTAATCAGATGTAGATTTACAATCACTATTCAACAGATTAGCTCAATCAGAATCTGTATATCTGATCAGTGTATATGCCATGTTCAGAAATTCATTCTCAGATCTCTCATCATCATTTTTTACATAGAATATGCCAATCTCACGCGTTTCTTTCAAATATTAAATGATGTGTAATAGAGCCTTTCATGTCTTAGAGATGAGAGCAGTGTTCTTCTGCATCAGTAGAGATGTCATATGAGTGATATTCAGCTGCAGCTTGACAGCTAAGTATTGCAGACATCTGATATTATGCTGAAATCATCACTTTATAAAACCGCTTTCTTTTTCAGAAATGAGAGAGTCATCTAGATGTAGATTCTCATTCATGAGTGTATGAACAGCAGTTATATTATCTAGGTGAAAATCTTCTATTAATTCATTGATATAATGTCAGAGTGTCAATTTGATTTCACTCTTCATATGTTTCACTTTTATTCCTAGATATTTTATGAGTTTCTTTAAGTCTTTGATCTCTAGTTTTTGCTGCAAAATATCAATAAGTCAATCAGCATTCTTCAGAGCATCTGCAAAGATATGAAGATTATCAATATATATGATCATATACAGGTGTTTTCAGGCTGAATGCTTTC
>NW_003101614.1:15398-17511 GCF_000003855.2 Blastomyces gilchristii SLH14081 | reverse complement strand
GAACTCAGACTGAAGTCATTTTCTCACAGTATAGCTGTTAAGTAGTCATATTATATTTTAATAGCTGAATTCAATTTATATAGAGATTCTTCAACTGCACAGATAAGTATACACTGAGTTTCTTATTCAAAGTCTGTGAGTTATCTTATATAGACTGTTTTTTCTAATCTATTATACAGATATATCATTACTATATTCACTTACTGTAGAGTTCAATCACACTTTATAGTGATTATAAACATTATTCAATTTATTGTATCTATAATTACAGTGATATAAGTCTTCTGACAAGTATCTTTCTTCAATCAGTTATCATGTACAACTTATCAAAATTTTCACAATATATCATTCTTATCAGCATTGAGATTATCGGAGCAGTTCTTTTCAATAAATACTAAGTGATCAGATGTCACTGATTCATTATATGAGATATCAGAACATGAAATAAGTGTTCAGATCTTGTATCTCTCAAGGTCAGATATTTTATATTGTATTGATTTCTTTCAATAATCTTCTACTCTCTCTGATCTATTCATAGCATTCTTATGTGATTTTGAAAGAAAATCAGTAATGAGAGTGAAAGTGTAAGCTGTAAATACCTTCACTGACTGCATTCAATCTGTATTCATTAATTCAGGAATGTCAGAATCCTCTGTCAAACAGATAATAGAAACAGTGTCAGTTGCTGCAGTTGTAGTAGTTGTAGTAATCTACAGCATTTCTTACACTTTTACAGAGAAAACTACATCACTTGTATCAATAATTTTATCTGTTGTAGAACTTCACAAGTGATAGATTAAACATTCACAGAATTCAATAAGCTTATATGAATCAGTCTGTGTGAATAACTTATTCAACAGCTTCTGTAATTCATGAAGATGAGTAAAAACATCAGTTTCAAGCTCATGGAAATGTGTGATCTGCAGCAGAGTGTTTGTCAATGCTGAAAAAGAAATTGTATAAGAGCTATGAACAGCTTCTTTACTATCATCATCTGCAACTGCAGGTCAATACTTTTCATTATATAGAACTGTAGACATGAGTGTATTATTTATAATTGAAACAACTGTTTTCAGAATGTCTGCTCAGAATTTCTATGAAATCTCCTTGTCAATGAGAACTGCTCTGATGAAGATCATAATCATATGTATTCCGCGCTCAGACATGCTATCTTAATGTGGTAATTGAGAAGTAGTTGATTCTCATACTGTGTCATAATTAATGAATAATACTGTAATCTTCATGAATCTGAATATATTATTAATATTGATTCTGACATATGCTGATGCAGTAAAACCTAGATTCTTTATAAATTGAATTCAGTGTGCATAGTAATTGTAAGCTTGATTCTTAATATGTAAGAAATAGATTCATCTATATCTGATTATGTCATTCATAATTAACATGTAATATTTATTGCTCTGTCACAATTCAACAGAGTAATCTGTAGACTCACTTAATATCCGCCTGTTATCTGTAAGATTGATATGAATCTGCTTCATTGAGTGTACAGTCTATGACATGAAAGTTATTGAGTATTTACATATCATACTCACTTTAACACAGGTGTTGCAAAAGAAATTGATCTTGATATCTTTGACACAGATGTCAGATAGTGAATTCTTTGTCAATGCTATAATAGCTTCTGTGTGTATATGTCTCAGATCAATATATCACTCCGCAAGTGTTTTCACAGTTGTAGATGATTCTTGATGTTGAGATTAATCAATAGTGAGATCATTGTCATCAATAGTGATGTAAGAATAAGTGCTCACAGGCGATTATTCAGGTGTTTGCAGCTTGGCGTGATATGTACTGTTAACTACTAGAAGTATTTGTAATAGAAAGATAAAATGTAGAAGTTAAATGTATAATAGTATTCAAGCTGAGTTATAAATAGTATTCATGAACTTCAGTCTATATAGTTGTATGTAGCCAAGAGTCACTAACTCTATTGATTACATGAGAGATAGAAATAGAAATAAAGAATCTATAAGAAGTGAGATTTCTTACATACTCTTTCCTCTCTAAGACTTCATTTATAAAGTCTTTCACTGAGTGACTTCATAGAATCAGCTCAGAACTGCAGTGATACTCACTAAAAATCCTTCAT
>NW_003101614.1:11983-13326 GCF_000003855.2 Blastomyces gilchristii SLH14081 | reverse complement strand
ATATAAGCAGGAACTTAGTGCAGATGAATATCAGCTTTAATATCTCTCTTTTGAATTTTTAAACAGAGTTTAAGATCAGTTCAAGATTCATTTAATTATTATGAATCTGACTATTTCTAAGTCTTTTTAAAGCAGCTTGACTATCAGAGAATATTCATGTCTCTTTCAAATAATTTCCTCTTTTATAAGACTACAGATGCTAGCCACCTGCAGAATGCATCTTAAGCTAATTATATTTAACTCTCTATAATTAACTGATCATCATGTTCATTCTCTCAGATCAATCACTAATTTTCAGAGATATTAGTTAGTGACTGTCACTGCTCACTTAATGATGTACATATCAAGCTTTCAGTTGCTGATCTCAGTCTCATTAGATACTCATAGGCCTATCAATCAGTTATTATGACCTTGCTCTGTGTTAGAGACTAATCATAGACTTGATAACTGCAGTTCTCTCTGCCAGTATTAGGGCTTGACAGAGAGCTTGCAGGCTCTAGCCTATCAGAGTGCTCTGTCTAGAGTCTAGATATGCATCTAGATCTGCTAGTCAGATGATTTTCAAAATCATTTCCTGTATTTGAGAGAGAGCTAGGCTCTGATAACAGCTCTAGTTAGAGACTTACTTAAGTAGTGTATAATCACTACATTAGGCTTGGCTCTATATTGTTAGAACCTTGACAGGTGTACAGTAGAATAGTGAGACATTGACATCTCATATCAGCTCTGATGAGTGTTCGCAGAATCTCACTTAACTAGTGACTTGACTTGCAGTAGAGAGTTCTACCCTGTATCAAGCCTTACTAATTAGGCTCAGCCTCTATTACATGAGGGCTTTTATGAGTAAGAAGTAGCAGGTGTCAGTAGTGGGATTCGAACCCACGCATCTCTAATGTGTACGGTCTTGATTACCAGTCTTACTAACTGAGCCACGCTGATGATAATAATTATTAATAATACTCATGAAATAACTAAATACATTCTTGTAGAAGTTTATTCTTTACTTTTTTATGAAAACTATACTTCTCTGATATACTATGATCAGAGGTATTAAACTGTCTGATAATTTCATGTTTTATAATCATGAGTTTCTTGATTATTTCTTCTTATAATTGTCTCTGATAATAGTAATAAATATTTCAGCTTGAGTTAAACTTTCACTTCATTCTCATCTCTATCAATGAAATTATCAGAATATCACATATTATTAGTACACAGTTGAATATATACTCTTAATAATTTTTCATAACTCTAGAATTAATTTAACATGTAAATTTATTAAATCATCTTGAAGATAGCAGTTAAATTCAGTTTTATAGATATATTTTATCTGATTTTAGTTA
>NW_003101614.1:6658-9651 GCF_000003855.2 Blastomyces gilchristii SLH14081 | reverse complement strand
AACATGCTGGGCATGATTGCCCTGTTTGCTACGGAGCTGTTTGATCTTTTCTACTAATACCTTCTTTTCTTCCCTAATGTCATTCTATATAATTTACTTTTATTTCTCTCTTCTCTTCTTCTTCTTATCTGAGATAATAATTATCTTAAAATCTCTCTTCACTATCTTCTTAGAGAAGAGTTCTCACTGCTTCTTCTCAGTCAGAAATCTCACATTTTCTAGTCTACTGTCTCAGGTTTCATCTCAGTGATAAGCAGATTAATATACTCAGAGAGTAGAGCTGTCTTCTTAATATTCTGAATTATAGAGCACATTCAAGACCTGAATAAGACCTTAATTTCCTTCTTCTCTGCCAGCTTCTGCTCATTAATTAGAGAATAGAAGTGTTATTAAAAATCATTATCTCTTAATAAATAAAAAACTTATCAGTTTTAACTTCTTTATCTCTTACTTCAACACTCTCTTAATCTTCTTCTATTATTACTTATTTATAGTAATACTCTTCTTCTCTCTCTCTCTTTTTATCTTGAACTTAAATTATTCTCAGAACTTCTTCTGATCTTATTACTACTGTATAAGACTCTTCACTATCTTCTTCTCTAATCTCTTATAGATAGTGCTATTTATATTATTTCTATACTTAGTTCAGTCTAAATCTATCAGAAGTGTTATTTAAAATTATTATTATTCTACTCTCTTACAGAGTCTCTTTAAGATATTATAATATGTCTTACAATCTATCTTCTCTTACTTAAACATCTTCTTCTTCTCTTTCTTCAATCTGTGACAGTACTCACATGCCTTGATGATTCACAGAACCGCAGAATATTTAAAAAGAAATAATGTAATTAGTTTCAGTAAGTGTTGAAGAGAGATGAAGGTAGAAGAGATAATCAGAAATAATATAATAATAATAATAATAATAATAATAATAGTGATGATAATAATAATGATGATAATAATAGTAATAATGATAATAATAATAATAATAATGATAATAATAATGATAATAATAATAATGAAAGAAGAAGTGTATTGAAATATATTACTAACTTATCAAATATAAAGAGATAAAGAAAATATTAACAGCTTTCAGAGATATACAGAAATAGCTACAGTGTTATATAGTAACATTATCTTCATTCAATACATACACTATTGATATACTTTGTATGCAGTTATTATATAATCTATATCAGAGATACATGTAGAAAACAGATCTTTATTACTAGAGAGAATAATTGCAGCAATTCTCTATTTTTATATTATAAAGATAAGTTATTCTTATTTCTTTCTTCTCTCTTTTTTCTTCTTCTTCAACTCATCACTAAGTTCAAGCTGATATGAAAACTATTAAAATACTCATAGAAACTCTCAAATTGAAGAGTATAAATTAATCAAATTTTAAATACAGATGAATTAAATTATATTTAATATTATTAATTATTCATCTCTTCTTAATAAAATCACAGTTGTGTCTTTCTTCTTCTCTCTCAAATGAAACATGATCTGTGAAAAGTAAGCATTACATCAGACTATAATAATTAACACAGTCTCAGCATACAGAGCTGTATATACACAGTATATACTAAACTAAGAGACTGTATGAGTTGCAAACTGATATCAGTATCTCAGAAAGAGTTATACAGTGTGAAAAAGCTGCAACTCTCAGCTATATATACAGAGAGTGAATTATCACAGTAAGTGTATATATATTGTATGAAAGTAACACTTTTTAATAACACTCAGTCTCTGATATTATAAAAATAGAGTCTCTCTGTGAGATTTATTTTTATTAGAAGTCAGAGAATCTTATATTCTTCAAGATTATTTTCACATATCTTATTCATGAAATTGATGAGAGAAATTATCAATTTCAGCATTCTACTCTTAATGTTATTTAAGTGACAGCAGAGTTCACTCTGATCATACTTTTTAAGTGTATATTTTCTAAATATTCACATTTATACAGATATATACTGATTATTTATTAGATAATATTAAGATAATAATTTATCACAGCTGTGTTACTCTCACTATAAGAGATACACAGTTGATAATAAATATTACAAAGACTCTGAGAAGTAAGTATTTTAAAAGTACTGCAGCTCTGTGATCTTGATTTTTTTTATTTTTATTTTTTATTTTTTTCTTTTTCTTTTTCTTTTTTTTTCATTCTGATTTTTTCTTATTTTTGTTTTGTTTTTTGTTTTTTGTTTTTTTTTTATATTTTATATTTTTTTCATAATTAAAATTATATGAATTATAATC
The DNA here is from genome assembly GCF_000003855.2 of Blastomyces gilchristii SLH14081. Taxonomy (NCBI): domain Eukaryota; kingdom Fungi; phylum Ascomycota; class Eurotiomycetes; order Onygenales; family Ajellomycetaceae; genus Blastomyces; species Blastomyces gilchristii. The sequence continues at coordinate 7,380 of NW_003101614.1, read as the reverse complement.
TGTATTTAGAAAAGTAATAATATTTGATAACACTCTCTGTTGAATTTTCGACAAATGAGTACTATGTTATAATATTATATAAGTGAGAAGTGATTTTATAGTCTCATTTAATATTATTCTCAATAATGAAATCAGAATGAAAATGTGACTAAGAATTTAAACATATTCTTTATTCAGAACTAGATTTTTATTTGAAAAGTGAATCTAAGATCTTTAATATTTAAAATAATATGATTTGAGATTAATGTAATGAACATAAATCATGATCAGAAGTAATACTTTTAGATAATATAATAACTGTAAAGTTTGATTCTGATCTCAGACACAGTTATATAATCAGTCTAAGCTTCACTGCATACATCATTATATACACATATAAATATTCACTTCAATCACTGATTCTCACACTTTCTCTTTCTTTTTCTTCTCTAACATTTTTCTCTTTATTATATAAGACCTATTAATATCATACTGATCTATTTAATATAGGCTTCTTACAGCAGAGAAGAGTGTTATTATTTATATTAACTAGAGAAAATATTTATTTCAGTGATTTTTTATTGATTATACAGTGTCTATTATTATATTATTATATAATTTCTGTTATTATTATATAATTCTAATAATAGTCACATCTCTTTTATTCTTCTGAGTAGAGAATGAATATCTTTGAATCTGATTCACTGCTCTTATTTTCTTTCTCACATCTTATCTGTTTATAT
>NW_003101614.1:0-5511 GCF_000003855.2 Blastomyces gilchristii SLH14081 | reverse complement strand
CATCTGATCATGTTTTATTATTAACACAGATACTGATTTGTTTTTAATTCATATAGAATCTTCACATGTTAGCTGATCTGTATCTGTAGATGATAGTGAACATCTTAATATTAAATCATTAATTGAGAACTTGAAGAATATAATAATGAAGAAATTACTTATATTATATGTAATCAGATCTTCTACATCTCTCTCTGTCTCTTCTGCTGCTTCTTTCTCTGCTACTTTCTTCTCTGTTCTTTTCTCTGTCACTCTCTCTTAATCTTCTACACTTGTCTCTGTGTCTGATTCTCTCACTTCTGCTATTTCTGTTTCTATAATCTCTACTCTCACTACTTCTGCTTCTGCTGCTGTCTTTATTACTAGCTCTTCTCATTTTAGAAAGATATTGCATAGGCTCAGTGAATCATATTTCTCAGTATATATACTTTCACTCTTCTTACTAACCTCTAGAACAATTTATTATACAAAGACAGTATATAATATAACTATTTAAAGCTCAGTCACAGATACTGATTATTATATTTGTTTTAAATATTTATAATAAGATAATTATTCATTTATATCAGAGAATTATCTCTCTTCTTAACAGTGTTAAGATTATAAGTCTTTTTCTTTTTCATCTTTTCTTTCTAACACTGATTTTTCTATTCTTAGAGGAAACTATTATGAGTTTTATTATATATGAAGTTATGATATTCATAGATATTAAGAAACTTTTTATAACTGTAAAGTTTAATACTGTAGATATATTCACTCTGATGAATTTCTTTGAGATAATAGATCTGTATCAGTCTATTCTCTAGTATTTATTATTCAACTTCATGATGCAGGTGTAGAATATCTATGTTTTCAGAAATGAGAATGCAGATGTCATACTCTTTTACATCTGTAGATGTAAGGCTTATACATCTTATCTGAAATATTGTCATAAGAATGAGCTGTTTATATACTGTATTCTACTTTCTGCATTTCTCTGTGTCTCTCTCTCTCTTTCTGAGAAGTCTTGTATGTGTTGTAATTACATGTACAATTCTAAGATCAGTGAATATTCATTCAGTAATTATTATCTCTGCTTTTACAGTTTTATACACTAATAATAGTTCTTAGTTACTTCAGTGTCAGAGATTATTTTAATTGAAGATGATAATATTACTGAGACTATCTTCTCTCACTCTCAAGCTTCTTTCAACACTTTCTCTCTCTCTTTTGCAGAGAAGATTGTGTATACATCAGATTATAAGTGTTCAGTCTCAGATAACTCTCATCATTATTTATCTAATTCTGCATCTTCTTCTTCTTTCATTTCTTTTATCTTCACTTTCTCTGTTCTTACTTCTGATTCTGCAGATCTCACACTCTTCTTCAATTTTTCTACACACATATGTACACATGTGGTTCGGAAGAACGTACAACCGTCGGATAATAACGCGGCCGCTTCTGAACTTGCTTACAAATGTAAAGAGGCCATAGCGGCCACTAATTAATTTAGTGTACAATATATAAGAAGTCAGTGTATGTCTGTAATCATACACTGACTCAAGCAATCTTTGAATGACATCTGATAGTATGTCTAAAAACTGATGAGAAGCACAGACTTCTTCAGAGTATAATAATTCTATCTACAAAGTAATTCATAGTTATCATACCAGTGTGATTCTAGAATGTCTCAAAAGATAGTGTATAAAGAGTAGTGAGTGAAAGAGCATCTGATTAATACTGCTTCACTTGTTGAGAGAAAACTTCATGCTCAGGCAAATGCCATGTATAAGATGTGAATGAATGAGGTGTGAGAAAGAGAATGAGAGTGATGAATCAGATTCAAAGAAGTTCACTCTCTACTTAAAAGAAGAATAAAAAGAAGAGATGATCATCATCAGAGTCATACAATAATAACAGAAATCATATAATGATATAGTGATATAATAATATAGTGATATAATGATAGACATTGTACAATCAATAAGAAATCATTAAAATGAATACTTTTTCTAGTTAATATGAACAACACTCTTCTCTGCTATCTGAACTGAAAGATATGCAGAACCTCTCAGAGAGTTTACTTAAACTAGTAAGAATAGCAGCTGAAACTGCTGAATCAGAATTAAAGCTCTGTACATATATGAGAATTCTAAATGAGATTGAGACCTTGTATACACAGTGACAGACTGAGACAGAAGTTAAATAATAATTGATATTCACTGTGAATCAAGCATTCACTATGAAGAGCTTCATCAACACAATCATCACTATTACTAAAAATAGAGAAAATTAGGTCTTAAACCTGCAGTGAGAGATTGAATATTTATACAGATAGATAACTATACTGAATCTGAAGATCTTATTGCAATTATTCACAATCTCTTTAAAAGTGTACACATTATCAGAGACTACTGCATAGAATGAGAATCTGAGTATGAAATATATTAAGCTGAGAGATCTGTCAGAGTTATCAAGCTTCAATAATAATTAAAAAAATAATACTGTAATCAGCTGACTAAGTCAGATGCAATCATATTATCAGATTGAATATAAACTCACAGACAGACAGTTAATGAAATTTCAATAAGTCTTAAGATCTGCTGTGTTTCTATACAGAAAAGTAAAGTCATTATAAATAGCTGATAAAAAGATAAATCTTACAGACTCAGAGTGATATTCATTCTTCATTCTTATAAATATAAAATAAGTTTTTCAAATGAATCTTGCATAACTTTGAAAAAGTGAATGTATGAGATAAGTGTTATAAACACTTCACTGAGTGTAGATAAGTGAATAATCTTATATTATACTTTATACACTTCAGCTTATACTCTCTTGTATTGAATGAAGAGCTTTTAACATCTTTCTGTTTACAGATCTTCATTTATAATCTTATATCTGAATTGAGAGTGAAATGAAAATACTTAATCTTACAATCAGACACAGTGAAAGAAGCATATAATATTCTCATTATACAGAAATAAGTGAGTCAATTATAACAGAAAATACTGCAATCAAGTATATCTCAGTAGAGAACAGATAATCAGACTTTTACAACATAAGTTATATATCTGAATGTAATAAATCTAGATCTGAATATTATCACTAAAGTACTGAATTCTCTGAAAAAGAAATTCTCTGAGTGAAAATCTTGATATTATAAGTATTAAGCTTGCTTCAACTACAGATACTAAAATCATGATACAAAAGATTGTACATAGTATACACAGTTAAGAGAAGTAAGAGAGTTAAAAAACTAGCAGAATTAATGAGCTCAGAGACACTCACTGATATTCTATAAAAAGTCTTCAAAATGAAAGAGATATCTGTGTTAGAAGACTCTCTGAATTCTATAAATATCAAGAGAAAGCAGGCTTCTGACTGAGATGTGAGTAAGAATGAAATAAATACTCATCTCAATGCCTTGAGACCTGAAATATTAATGTATAAGAGACACTTAAGTAAGAATCAAGAGATAACTGTAAAAGTATTAACAGACATAGAAGCTTCTATATAATATATTAATAATTATATAATCTGAAGACTGAAAGAGATCTGCTGAGTGAAGAATCTCTGATATATAAGATTATCTGATAACTGATATTTGATATTATCTGCAAAAGTAAGAGTTCTCTTACACTTCAGAGAATAATCTTATTATATTTAAGTATAAGAGCTGTAGAATATGAAATACAATCTTATTCTCAGACTTAATTAATTTCAAAGATTCAATCTGCAGATTCAATAATGTACATGTTATATACAGTTAACTGATAGAAAGAAAACAGTTCATACAATTCTATTAACTGATATGAGAAGAACATTTCATGTCTCTGATATAGAAGAATTAAATCTACTTATACATTAATAAGCAAAGAGAATGATTTGTAAGACCTCATTTAAAAGTATTCTGTATATTATACAGAATCTGAAAGTGAAGAAAATCAAGATAAAGAATATATAGAAGAATAAGTGTATGAAGAAGCTTCTGAAGAAGTATGAAAAGATCTTTTAAACAGATCTTTCATCAGAATTGCTGCTGAAACAAGAATTCATATATAAGATTAACACAGAGAATGTAAAACTAGTCAATCAGAATGCATATTCTCTGTTACAAACATATCTTGAAGAACAGAAGTATCAGATCACAGACCTTCTAGAACATAATCTCATATAACTCTTATCAAGTGTGTGAGACTTTTCAGTTCTATTTATGAAAAAGATGAGTGAAGAGTGATGAATGTATATCAATTATCAAACACTTAATAAGCTTATAATCAAGAATGAATATTCACTGTTATGAATTCAATAACAGTTGAATACAGTTGAAAACACTTAATATCTATCAAAGATTAATCTTCTCTCAGAATACTGACAGATCTGTGTAGATGAACTATCAGTTCTGTGAATCATATTTAATATATAATAAAGAAAGTTCAAATTCCTGACAATGCTATTCAGTGTAATAAATATATCTATCATCTTTCAAATGATGATAAATACAATTCTTTACAAATAGAATAAAATCTCATATCTTATATATCTCAATAATATTCTAGTCTTTTCAAACTTATACAATGAATATCTGAAGTATCTTGATAAAGTGCTTATAACTCTGACAGAGTATAAGCTCTATATCAAATTAACAAAGTATGTATTTAAAATGAAAGAGTTGAAGTTTATAGAATATATAGTGAGTAATAACTGTATACACTTCATTCTGAAGAAATTAAATATTATAGTAAATTAACTGTGACTGAGAAATGTACATCATGTACAACAGTTTCTTGAGTTGATCTCATATTATTACAGATTTATCAAGAATTTTACATAAATATCTGCATCACTCTCAGATCTCTTAAAAGAAACAGATATAAATCTGTGAAAGAAGAAGTTTTATTCAATTATCTAGAATACTGTGTATAAAGAGGCTTTTCTCACACTGAGAGAATGTATAATAACATTCTCAGTACTTATTCAATCAGATTGTAATAAATCGTTCTATATTGAGACAGATGCATCTGAATAAGCTATTGTAGATACTCTTCTACAGATAAGTAAGAATGACAAGCTGCACTCAGTAATATATGATAATAGAAAACTATCAGACACTGAGCTCAATTATTCAGTGTATGAAAAGAAATTACTAGCAATCAAGTACACACTGATGTTATGAGATAGATATATTAACAACAGACATATAATAACAGTGATCATAGATTATAACAGTCTCATCTATCTATAATCAATGATAAAATCTTTCAAACACTTAGCATGTTAAATCTCAGAGCCCTGGTGGCCGAATGGTTAATGCGGCCACCTGGTAGCGCCTTGGCGTGGGAAACCAAGGCGCGTGGGTTCGAAACCCGCAGAGAATACATTAAATCCGGAACTCAAGCACCTCAGGTTTCTAATAAATACAGAGGTGTACAAATCGCTTCAATGAATCGCTCTATGTTCCTGGGCTGGGAAGTTATTATCGCATGTATCTAATTGTCACTCCTTTGTATTTTCCTATGTTCTTGTTAT
>NW_003101615.1:28872-29759 GCF_000003855.2 Blastomyces gilchristii SLH14081 | reverse complement strand
AGATAGACCTCTCTCTGATATGACAGACGGAGACTGATGTGTAATAGTCTTCTGCCTTGACAGTTCTGTGTTGAATATGATATTTAAAATTCAACTTGAAGTTAATCATACTTCTAATTATTTGATATTTAAACTGAGTTTAATCTCTCTATTTAAAAGAGTTAGAGATAGTTCTTTCTCATTGAATCTAGATTAGAAATGAATTAACTCAGTTTTATTCATATTAAATTAAATTTAATTGATATCTGCTCTGATAAGGATTTTCTTTGCAGTGTTTTCAATTACTTTCAAATTCTCTTTGATAGTTTTTGAGCTGTAGACTAGATTAATATCATCTACATAACTTGAAAATCACACTATTTTCATATTTCTATCTTTGAATAGATATGCAGTGTATATTGCAAATAAAATGAGTGAGATTGAAGATTCTTACAGCACTTCTATTTTTATCTCAGTCTTATCTTATTTCATTTTATCAAAGAAAAGTTGTATGATTCTTTTAGATATAAAACAGTTAATTCATTTTATTACAGAAAGTGATAGTTTTAACATCTTCAAAGTCTGAATTAACTTTGACTTTGAAACATGATTAAATACTTCTTTTATGTTAATAAAAACTACAGTTGAGACCAGATCTTTCATACTTTGTTATTTAAATATCATGAATAACTGAGAGAACAGTGTTAATTGCAGAATATTGTTTTCTATCTCTCATTTATTCACTGAATAAAAGAGAGTATTAATAGAGCTTATAAAAGATAGTTGAGTAGCTATATCTTTTTAAAATTATTTCTAGACAGTTATAGAGATATTACTCTATATACTAGAATGAGTTTTCTATTAGATTTATAGAATCCACTTCAGTGACTTCTTTTCAGCATTCAGAA
>NW_003101615.1:25848-28772 GCF_000003855.2 Blastomyces gilchristii SLH14081 | reverse complement strand
TTTCAAGAGATTGAAAAAGAGCTCAAAATAGTTTATTCTTTAGTAGAAATATGTATTTGAAATAATTAAGTGATTAATTGAATCAGGCCCTGCAGCAGTTTTAACAGAACTTGAGAAGATAGCTGACTCTGATTCATCTTGTATAAGATCAGATCATTCTCAGTAATTTTCATTAATGTAGTTAATAAGTGATATATTCTCTTTCTCTGAATCTGAATCTGAATCTGATGAGTTCTGAAAGAGAATTCTTATAAAAGCTTGACATTTTTTCTCAAAAGAGTTTGCTGTATATAATTCATTCTGAAACTTATATTCTAAGACTGGAAGTTTTGCTACACTTCTTATTTTAGTATAGTTAAAAGCTTTAAAAACTTCCTTCTCTTATACTTCTTTAAGAGATTTATTCCAGCAGTCTGTTTGAGCTCTTTTAATATCTGAAAAATATTCATTTCTGACAGCTTTGAACTCTTTATCAGATATTATATCATTCTTTCAATCTCTTCTAGCAGTAGCTAATTCTTTTCTTTTAGATAAGATATTCTCATTTCATCAAGATTTTGAATACTCAGAAGATTTTTTCTTTAAAATATTATCTCTAACACTTGTTAAAATAATAGATGTAATAAGCTTCACTCTATTCTTAAGCATTTCATTTGAGATATCTTGACCAGAATTTCAATATAGCTTATTCTGTCTTTCAGATTTTAACAGTTTTATGCTTTCTTCAACTGCTTTTCAATCAGCTTTTTCAAAGTTAAACTGATTAGAGAGAAGAGGATTTTCACTCATTTGTTTTTCACTCAGTTCAATATTAAATTGAATAATCTCATGATCTGATTCTGATGTCTCATTTGAATCAATAAATCAGTTTACAAGTCTTCTTTTCATTAGATTTTGTGATATGAAGATTAGATCTATAATAGATTTCTGTTTTATATCTTTTCTAAAGAATGTTTGTTAATCAGACTTATTAATCAAATCTATTGAATGCTTAAAGATTCATTCAATTAGATTATCAGCTCTCACTGCTCTCTTACATTCTGAATTTCATTAGAGATGATATGCATTGAAATCTTCTACAATTATAGAGTTTCTTGATAAAGTTATGTTTACAAATTCTCTATTAATTGTTCAGATATTGTTATTTTTCTTCAATGACTTTTCATTATAGATATTTATAAGCTGTATAATATCAAACTCATTTTCTTTATCTATAATATCACTCACCAGAATATCAGGGTCAGACATGATATTAAATCTTAGATTAAATTGATATCTTGATCTCTTTCTTTCATAGATCACTACTCTTGACTTTATCTCAGACTTTTAAGATAGAAAGCAGTAGTAGCTTGAATAAGAAATAATATAATTTTACTCAGCATCAAAATTCAGTTCCTGAAGTAGTATAAAATCAACTTTTTATTCAAATATAATTTAAAGATAAGAATAAATACAATTTGAGTTTCTATTCACATTATTTTGAATAAATATGATTTTTGAAGAGTTTTTAAACTTTTTTTATTATTTTTGTTATATATTCATACTAAAAGAGAGTAGAGATAGAGTAGAATCTAGTCACTATCATCAGATAGTAGATTATAACTATTTTGAAAAGTAGAGATCTCAACTGCTTACATTATATCTAGTTTATTATCAGAGTCATTTCTCAATTCTCTAATCTTAACAGAAGTTTGAGAATTCAAATTCTGTTTATATTTAGCTTAAGAATTGAATTTTAAAGATTTAGATAGTTGAGAGTTTCTTCTTTTTAAGTTTGCAGTTATAATTCTACTAACTTGACTCTTCTCTTCAGTTCTAGATTAACTTTGAGCTTTATCTTTTCTTCAGTTCTTTTGAGTTCTAGAAGTAAATATACATTCTTTTGAGCTAGATGTATATTTTTCTTTGCAATTAGAGCACTTAAGTAGAGTGTGTTGACATATTTTATCTCTTTTTGAGCATGTTTTATATTTATGCTTACTAGTTTTGTGATCTCTGATACAGAATGCATATTTTGAGTCTCTAAAACATGAGATTGTAAAGTGTTTATATCTTTGACAGTTTGAACACTGTCTTTGAGCTTTGAGATTCATTCTTAAGTCTTTGTATTCATGAACTCTCATTTTCAAATCTGCTACTCTTACTTCAGAGATCTTTGACTGTTTAAGTGTTTTTATATATACTAGAATAGAGATATTTCTTCTACTTTGTCTGAACTCAATTGAATTTAGCTATACAGACTTCTTTCTCAGTTAAATAGAGTTGTATTCTTCTAATTCATTTTTAAGAAGTAGGATTTCTTCTTCACAGTCAAAAATTTCAACTGAAATATTATAAAGAATAAATTTATCTCACTTTTCATCTCTTTCAGATAGAATTATTATGTTTAGCAAAGATTCTACTGCTAACTTTTAGAGATTCTCATTCTGAATAAGGAATTCAGCACTGAATTCAGACATTGTATTTAGAATCATAGAGTTTTCAAAGAATAATAGCTCAATTGAAGCTATAACTGATTTTTAAACTTCAATATCAGTTATTAACTGAGAAAAGAACTGCTGATTAATTTCATTTCTGATTCTGAAAATGAGATTTGAGTTTAGCTTGTTTCTTTGCAGAATGTCCTGATTTAAGACTTTGAGAATAAGTCTTCTATTTCTGAAGATTTGAAAGTTTTTCTCTTTTTACATTTTCTTTTTCACTTTTCTATGAATAGAGATATGAGTAGTATTCTTCTCAGTTTTCTCAGGATTTTGAACAGATTTTGAGATAGTAGATTTAGAGATAGCATATTCAGCTGTTTAAGTATATGTTTTCTTCTGATTTAAAGAAGAAGAAGAAGTAGGAAAAAAAGAAGAAGAGTAAGATGAAGAGTCAGCGATTATACCAGGAATTTTCAACATCTTCTAAACTGTGTTTGAGAT
>NW_003101615.1:2535-25682 GCF_000003855.2 Blastomyces gilchristii SLH14081 | reverse complement strand
CTTCTCTTGAGAATTTCAATCTCAGAAATAGTATTTGAGAGAGCATCTTTTTTCATATTAACTGAGTGTATTTTTGAACTTATTATTCTCACTCAATGAAAAGTTGATCAGACTGTTTCAATTGAGATATTTCTAAGTCTGTTTTCAATTGAAAAGTTGATCAGACTGTTTCAAAAGAAGAATAAAAGACTTTTATATATAAAATACCTGATTTTTTTCACACTAGTTTAGTAACTAGATTAGATTTTTGAAGAGAATCTAATAAACTAAAATTAATTTTTAAGATAAATCAATAAAATCTTTACAATCTCTTTCTTGAGATACAGTGAGAAAGAGTATGATATCAATTGATAATGAATCAGATAATATAACAGTTTTTAAGAGAAAAACTGATAAAAAATAAATCAATTTTTTACAGAGAAATTAATTAAAACTATTCAATTTTATTCTAAATTATTCAATTCTTCTCACACAATAAGTGTGCAACTCAAATCAGTTAATAAAGAGTGTAAAAAAGAATTAAGTATTAATAAAAGCTCTTCAGTCACTGAAAAAGTAATTCTTACTTAAAAGAATATGAAATTATGACAGAAAACAGCTCTGTTTTTAATTCTTTGTAAGAATATTATATAAAATTCAGAGAAAAACATCTTACTTTTTCAAGAGAAGTAAAATACTATTTCTAAGATCTTTTTTTTTTTTTTTTTTTGCATTAACTGCTGTAGAAGAATAAGATAGAAACTGCTAAGATATATACTACTATATACTCTCTATCAAGACTTTCTCTCTTCAGAGTCTTGATATTATAGAGAATATAAGTCTGTTTCTATATAATAATATAAATATTATCAGCAGAATGTAGAGAAACTGGTTATTTATATCTTAAAATAGAAGACTTTGTCAATGATTATATTAATATAAAGTTAATTCTTAAATTTAATAGAAATCTAGTATTACTGTTCTCAATTTCTTACAGAATCTATTGAATATTGAGATATTAAAACTAGATTTAATATATCTCACTGTACAGAGATCAAAGGCTCAGTCAGATCTTGAGATATACTGATTTTATAGTTATTGATGTGCTGTTGACTCATTGTCTGCTGATTATGTATTCAATGCTGTTACTGAGATATCTTTTTGTATTATTCTGTCAGAAATGAGTCAGATTGAGAGAAATAGTACAAGGGTGAGACTTGATGTTGAAGTCTAGATACACTGACAACAGATTATGAAGATTGCACTTCAGAAGTGTTCATTGATTATATGCTTAATATTATTACTGAGGTATCTTTTTGTATTTTTCTGCCAGGGATGGGCCAGATTGAGAAGGATGATACAAGGGTGAGACTTGGTATTGATGTTTTGAAACATCAGAGATGAACAGGGTTTTCGCAGAGATTGCTTCTCAGATATCTTCACAATTACAGATTGAAGATCTTTCAAAATCAAGAAGATTGATGTATATGACTATGTCTCTTCATCTTACAATTTGTATGACACTTTGGCCTGGGGTTGTGATGTGGTAGGGATGAACAGGGGATAATCCCACACGGGAGTTTCGAACAACATCTAGTTCACATTTGGCTGGATATCTCCACCACCACACGGGGTATCCGGTCGGCGATGGGGTCAAAATGCTCGTATGATCGAGGGCCTTTCGATGGATCTATTGGCGGGTTCTTATTCGAAAAATTGAGCGAGTTCGTGGTGGAGCGGTGTGTTATACATAGTCAATGTTGATAAGAAGAATGATAAAGTGAAAGAAAAGAAGAAGAAGAATGAAAAGAGAAAGAAAGTTAAGAAGAAGAGCTTATTCAAGAAATGCTCTGTGACTGAGAATACAGAGACTAGAGTCTTGAAAAAACAGATAGCAAGTGTTAAGTTAATTGACAGTTATAATATTAAGATTTTAACTCTTCATATTGAAAATGAGACTCTGTATAAGAAGAATACAGCTCTGAAGATTAAATTCAAAACTATTATAAGCCTTCTTCAGATTATTCAAACTGTTTCTGAGAATGATATATAAGCTGATAAGACAGAGCAGAGCAGAATGAGATGTTTTTTATTTTTTTCCTTACTTAGTTAGCTGAGGCTTTTGCACTGAAAAATAAATCTTTATTTGTTTTTACAGTTATATTTCTTCTATTATTATTAATAATAAGCTGTAAAATTAATCTTGCAGAGTTTTCTGTTTTGAGCTTAGCTTTACAACATCTTTGCACACAGAGACTTGTGTGTATTAAGATATTTTTTATTCTTTTATTACACTCATATGCAAGCGGAGCTTATAATGAGTCCTTGCGTGATGTTAAATACAGGCCAAGTGTTGGTTATACAGGAGGAAAATACAGGTGTAAAGACCATGTCAAGATAACAAGAATATAGAAAAATACAAAGAAGTGACAATTAAATACATGTGATAATAACTTCCCAGCTCAGAAAGCGATTTTATTAAAGTACACCTCTGTATTTATTAGAAACCTGAGATGCTTAGGTTTCAGATTAATGTATTCCCTGCGGTTTCGAACTCACACATCTTGATTTTTCATGTCAAGGCAATTCCAGATGGCCGCATTAACCATTCAGTCACTGAGGCTATATGAAAAGCTGCAATGACCTGTATAGATAGTCATCACTTATTAAGCAGGTAATTACAGCTTTAATTGCTGCAATTGCTGCTACTGTAATACAATAAAACATTTTTTATAGAAATGTAATATAATCTATCTCTGCAAAGATTTAATTCTTTGTTTATAATTTATATTAATTCTATAAATCTTCTGTTTTCTTCTGTATAAACATAGTTGCAGATTTTCATCAACTAACCGCTTCATCATGAACTCGCTTAATTTTTCGAATAAGAACCCGCTGATAGATTCATTAAAAAGCTCTTAATTATACAAGCAGTTTGACTCTATCACTGACTGCATACCTCATGTGATGATGAAGTTATTCAGTCAAACATGAACCAGATATTGTTCAATACTTCTGTGTGAAATTATCCCCTTTTCACTTCTATCACATCACAACTCCAGGCCAAATTGTCATATAAAGTGTAAGATGAAGAGACCTAGTCATATGCATCAATCTTCTTGATTTTGAAAGATTCTTAATCTGTAATTATGAAGATATCTGAGAAACAATCTCTGTGAAAACTCTGTCTATCTTTGATGTTTCAAAACATTAATATCAAGTCTCACTCTCATACTGTTCTTCTCAATCTGGCTCATTCTCAGCAGAAAAATATAAAAAGATATCTTAGTAATAATATTAAGTATATAATCAATAGATATATCTGAAGTGTAATCTCTGTGAAAACTCTGTCTGTCTTTGATGTATCAAGATATTAATATCAAGTCTCATTCTTGTATCATCTCTCTCAATCTGACTCATCTCTAGCAGAAAAATACAAAAAGATATCTCAGTAACAGTATTCAATACATAATCAGTGAATAATAATATATTAATAACTATAAAATCAGTATATTTCAAGATCTGACTGAGTCTTTAATCTCTGCACAGTGAGATCTATTAAATCTAGTTTTAATATCTCAATATTTAATAGATTCTGCAAGAAATTAAGAACAGTAATATTAGATTTCTATTAAATTTAAGAATTAACTCTATATTTGTGATTCAAAGATTGCTTAAGCCAGCGTACAATTACAGGCGTACGCGGGCTTCTTATATACATTATCTAAATTAATTAGTGGCCGCTAGGGCCTCTTTACATTTGTAAGTGTGTTCAGAAGCAGCTGTGTTATTATTCAGTGATTGTACATTCTTTCAAATCACATTCTCTCTCATCAGATTCAGTCATGCTCATATAATCATGATGTAAGCTCTAGCCTCATGCAGATTAGTGTGCTGCTAGTGTTTGTAATTGTACAGTCTATCTCTGATTCAGCTAGCACTTCTTATATACTCTCACAAAGAAACTTTCACTATATTGCATTACTTATTCACTAACTTTTTTCATTCTTCAATTATCTTCTTCATTATCATTATCATTGAACATTATCATCTTATTCAAGATTTCTGTCTCTTCTTCTATTCAATACCTTCTATCTGTTTATCTATTATATTATACACATTTCTGATAATAACTTCTCATTCTCATAACAAGCATCATCATAGTGCTCATATCAAACAGTTTGTTAGTAGTAAGTGTAATGTGTTATAAAACATGACTGAGACTTGTTTATCTTCTAATAATTATCAGAATGTACTTTCATAGATGACACATCTTCTTCATCTTCTTATACACTCTCAATTAGACTGGCCGCCGGGACCATGAATTTCACGTTTGATCCCATTTGATCTGGTCCCATACATTTCTTGGCGTGAATCCCGCTGGGACTGGCTATCAAAAAAACATGTAAAGTGACTATATATCAGATCTTAAAATGGAACCATGACTTGAAAAAAATGAGAAAGTGGTTCCATTTGGTCTCATTTAGTCCCATTCTTGGCATAAAGTTACTATTTTTAGACATTTTAAGGTTTTTTTTAGACTATTTTTAATTTTTTAAAAAGTAACACCATTTGATAACACTCAAATGAGATTTAAAGTCATTTAAAGTAATAAAAATAATTTAAATTGAGAAGTGGAAATCATGGTCTCATTTGGAAAATGTGACAAGAGTAGACAGTAAGTCTCACTGAGACAGTATGGGACTACTATCTAATGTTAAAACTGTGTAATGGGATCAGTCGAATTGGTAATGAGACTATCAAAAAATCTGGTCCTGGTCCCAGACACGGTCACACGGTCAGTCTACTCTCAATCATTTTTCTTCTCATCAGGCTTCTGATCATATTCTGTAGCATGATTTAATGTAGACATAGATGCTGATATATTTGTTTTTATTTACATAGAATCTTCACATATTGACAGATCTGTGTCTGCTCATAACAGTAAATATCTCAATGTTGAATCATTGATTGAGAACTTGAAGAACATGATAATAAAGAAATTGTCTGTATCATGTGTGATCAGATCTCTTACATCTCTCTCTATCTCTTCTACTGCTGTTTCTCCCTCTGTCACTTCTTCTCAATCTTCTACTCTTGCTTCTTTTTCCAGTTCTCTCACTTCTGCTACCTCTGTTCCTGTGACTCTCACTTCTGCTACTTCTGCTCTCTCTGTCTCTACTGCTGCTTCTGCTTTCATTATCAGCTCTTCTCATTTCAAGGAGATATTATGTAGACTTGATGAACCCTGTTTCTCAGTGTGTACACTCTCACTCTGCTTATCAATCTCTAGAACAATTTATTACATGAAGACTGTGTACAACATAACTATTTAAAGCTCAGTCACAGACATTAATTATTACATTAATTTTAAATATTTATAATAAGATAATTGTTCATTTATATCAGAGAATCACTCTTCTCTTTAATAGTATTAAGATTGTAAGTCTTTTCTTTTTTCATCTTTTCTTTCTGACACTGATTTTTCTGTTCTTAGAGAAAATCATTATGAGTTTTATTATATATGAAGTCATGATATTCACAGACACTAAGAAACTTTTCATAACTGTTAAATTCAATATTATGAGTACATCTGCTCTGATAAATTTCTTTAAGATAATAGATCTGTATCAGTCTATTCTCTGACATCTATCATCTGACTTTATAATGCAGGTGAAGAATATTCATATTTTCAGAAATAGAAACACAGATATTATACTCTTTTATATTTATAAGTATGAGACTTGTACATCTTGTCTGAGATATTATTATGAAAATGAGCTGTTCACACACTGTATTCTGCATTCTGCATTCTCTCATATCTCTCTCTCTCTTTCTGAGAAGCCTTGTATGTGTTGTAATTATATATACAACTCTAAGACCAGTAGATGTTCATTCAGTAACTGTTCTTATCTCTGATTTTATGATTTTTATACACTAATAATGATTCTTAGTTGCTCTGATGTCATAGATTATTCTAATTGAAGATGATCACACTGCTGAGACTATCTTCTTTTACTTTCAAGCTTCTCTTATTATTTTCTCTCTCTTCTCTGCAGAGAAGATTGTGCATACACTAAGTTATAAGTGTTCAGCTCTGAGTGACTCTCACTGTTATTCATCTGATTCTGTATTTTCTTCTTCTTTCATTTCTTTCATCTTCACTCTCTCTGTCTTAGCTTCTGATTCTGCAAGTTTTATACTCTTCTTCAATTTTTCTACACACATATGTATGCATTTCTATATTAGCATTTCAGCCAATCTTGTGATAAATGACATTAATGTTATACATAGAGTGATAGAGAAATCAGAGATATGCATGATATTATTATAAGAGCAGCTTGCAGCTCTTGAATCTCTTACAGATCTTGAGTTTTGAGATTTTCTTTATTTTTGATGTTTTTCAGATGATATGATATTGAAAATAGATTAAATGTGTGATATATGAAAATGAATAAGATATGTATGATAACATTTATCTTTTGTAGCTGACTCTTACAGTTAATAATCAATTCATTATCTCTTCTCTTTTCTTATGCTTTTTCTTTATCTGCTAGTCACTACTCTTACATGATCTCTATATAATACAGTGTTCAGTGACTAGATTCAGCAGCTTTCATCTCTTATGATTCTGTCTCACACATTATACTGTCTCTCTTCACTCACTCAGACTACTACAGTGAATAATTCATTAAAACTAACCTTATTTGATCTCTGAGCATTCTCAGAGATTGAGATGACTTGATCTCATATATCTGCAAATGTTTCAGATACTTTATTCTCTGTTATCTCTGTAATTGAACTGATGTAAACAGTTGAATTCAACTCTGAATTTCTTTTTCTTCTGTAATCTGATTTATGTGTAAGTCTGCTGCTCTGATATCATTCTTTACTGCATTGCATCTGCTGTTTGCAGTATATTATCATATAAGTGACTACAGTCTTATTACTTATTAAAGTGTGATGTTCATCTGATTTCTTCATTACTTTCTATTCTTTTCTTATAATTATGAAAAGATTGAAATAAGTAAGATTATCTGATTTATAAGTGTCTATGATTT
This sequence comes from Blastomyces gilchristii SLH14081, assembly GCF_000003855.2. Lineage (NCBI taxonomy): Eukaryota > Fungi > Ascomycota > Eurotiomycetes > Onygenales > Ajellomycetaceae > Blastomyces > Blastomyces gilchristii. Next base: position 18,642 of record NW_003101615.1, on the reverse strand, counting down.
CTCTTACTTTGTAAGACTTTTCAATTGTAAGTCTCTTCTTTTTCAATACTGATAATAGTGCTATGAATAATTTTAATCTGCTTGAGTCTTACATCTTTGTCTTTATAAAATGTGAATTATTTATTAAGTTATATAAGATTCATCTCTCTGATTCTTTCAATATGTATATTCTCAGAGAATATGATTTAAGTATTTTATATGACTCGAATCATCTAGATTGGAACTTCTCAGAACTCTTATTATGTATGAGAACTTGCATTCTCATCTTGAGACTCAATTTCTTAACTAGTAAGTCTTGTATTCTTTTCAATTGAATTGCTCAGTTCAGAAGTAACTCATTAGCTTTTACATGTATGTGACTGATCTCTTTCAATCTTGATTCTATGTTTATGACTACTGTGTCTGTGACTGTTACATCTGCAACTGTTGTTTTCTTTCTCACCTTTTTCAAAGCATTCTCTGAAATGCACAGATGCAATTCATACAACAGATAGAATAATGAACACTTGAAGACTGTACACTGCTGAATTTGTGTGACTAATAGTGCCTGACTGAGATATTCATCTCATAATCTCATAGGCTTGTTCACTAGATATTTGATCAGCATATTATTCAGGATTTCATTTAAGTGTTTCATCTTTCTGTTTATCTGTGAGTGATATAATATTGTTCTACAATGTCTTATCTGTAACTGGCTCATGAAATGTCTCACTGCTTCTTCTATGAGATTCATATCATTATCAGTTAGAATCTTACATGATATTTCATAGTTGATATAGATCTCATTATATAGAAACTTCATTATTATCTTCTCTATTATCTCTGAAACTGCTTTCACAACTAGCCAGTCAGTAGCATAGTCAATAGCAGTAATTATTCAATGATTTTCATTTGACATTCATGATAATATGTCTATGAGATTCATTTCTTATCATTTAAACAGTTGTATTATATATTTCATCTGATATTATACTTTCTCACATTCTAATCCTTTCTTAGATTCTTTCATGACCTGATAATTCAGACACTCATGAGTGTATGTCTGAATATTCTCAGTCATGCTTGATCAGTATACTCTTGATTTAAGTACACTCATGAGTTCAGAGCTTTCTAAGTGACTGAATTCCTTGTATATATGAGTTATTAAGTCACATCTAAATGAATGTTTCAGATAGAGAGCTTCTACATATTCTAGATCATGATAAAGTATAACATCATTTTTCAATTTTCTCAGTATGAAGTTTGAAAGTATCTCTTCTATCACTTTCATAAGATGCTTATTATCTGACATCTTATCATTCTTTAAGCAAGAGATTATTATATTCACTTATTCTGATTTCTTGCATTCTCTCAGTGTGTTTAATATGAACTTCTCTTATATTTCATTCACAGAATTCTCACTCATGAAATCAGGTCTGTGACTGATTGTATCAGATATCACAGTATCTGATTTCTTTCAGTACTTGATATGAAGATTATACACTTAAAACTCTGAGATTCAACATGCTAAGCATTTAAAAGATTTTATCATCAATTATAGATAGATAAGGCTTTTATAATCTGTGATCATTATTGTTATATACTCATTGTCAATATATCTATCTTACAATGTCAGTGCATGCTTGATTACTAGCAATTTCTTTTCATACACTGAATAATTGAGCTTGATGTCTAATAGTTTTCTATCATTATACATCATCAGATGCAGCTTGTCATTCTTACTCATCTGCAGAAGAGTATCTCTTATAGCTCATTTGAATATGTTCATCTCAATGTAGAAAGGTTTATTACAGTCTGATTGAATAAGCACTAAGAATATTATTATATATTCTCTCAGTGTGAGAAAGACCTCTTCATACACAGCATTTCAGATAATTGAATAAAACTTCTTCTTTTGCAGATTTGTATCTATTTTGCTTAAGAGATCTGAGAGTGATACAGATATTTATATGAAATCCTTGATAAATCTGCAGTAATATAAAACTAACTCAAGAAACTGTTATACATGATATATATTTCTCAGTCATGATTAATTCACTATAACATTCAATTTCTCTGAGATGAGATATATATAGTTATCACTCACTACATATTCTATGAACTTCAACTCTTTCATTTCAAACACACAGTTTGTTGATTTAATGTAGAGCTTATACTCTGTCAGAGTTATAAGTATTTCATCAAGATACTTCAAATATTCATTGTATAAGTTTGAGAAGACTAGAATATTATTCAGATATACAAGATATGAGATTTTATTCTGTTTATGAAGAATCATATTCATCATCATTTGAAAGATAATAAGTGCATTTATCAGACTGAATAATATTATCAGGAATTCAAACTTCTCTTATTACATATTAAATGTGATTTGTAATACTGATAGTTTATCTATACAGATCTGTCAATATTCTGAAAGAAGATTAATCTTTGATAGATATCAGATGTTTTTGACTGTATTCAACTGTTATTGAATCTGTGATAATAAGTGTCTGTTTTTGATTATAAGCTTGTTAAGTGCTTAATAATTGATATACATTCATCACTCTTCATCTGTCTTTTTTATAAATAGAACTGAGAAACCTCATGTGCTTGATGAGAGTTATATAAGATTATGTTTTAGAAGATCTGTGATCTGACACTTCTGTTCTTTAAGATGTGTCTGTGATAGAGAGTATATATTTTAATTGACTGGTTTCACATTCTCTGTGTTAATCTTATTTATGAATTCTCATTTCTGCAGTAATTCTGATAAAAGATCTGTTCAGAAGATCTTTTCATACTTATTCAGAAGTTTCTTCATACACTTATTGTCTTATATATTCTTTATCTTGATTTTCTCCACTTTCAGGTCTCATATAATATACAGAATGCTTTTAGATGAGATCTTGTGAATTATTCTCTTTACTTATTAATGTATAAGCAGATTTAACTCTTCTATATTAGAGATGTGAAATGTTCTTCTCATATCAGTTGATAGAATCATATGAACTGTTTTCTTTCTGTCAGTTAACTACATATGACATGTACATTATTATATCTGTGAATTGAATCTTTGAAATCAATTGAGTCTGAGAATAAGATTGTATTTCATGTTCTGCAGCTCTCACACTTAAATATAGCAAGATTATTCTCTGAAGTGTAAGAGAACTCTTACTCTTGTGAGTGATACTAAATATCAGTTATCAGACAATCTTATATATCAGAGATTCTTCACTTAATGAATCTCTTTTAGTCTTTGAATTATATAATTACTAATATATTGTATAGAAGCTTCTGTATCTGTTAATACTTTTGCAGTCATCTCTTAATTCTTATTTAAGTGCTCTCTATACATTAATATTTCAAGTCTTAAGACATTGAGATAAGTGTCTGCTTCTTCATCCTCACTTATATCTTATTCAAGAGCCTGCTTTCTCTTGATATTTGCAGAATTCAGAGAATTATCTAACACAGACATCTCTTTCACTTTGAAGACTTTTCATAGAATATCAGTAAGTGTCTCTGAGCTCTCTGATTCTGCTAGTTTTTTAACTCTCTTATTTCTCTTAACTGTGCATGCTGTGTGCAATCTTTTGCATCATGATTTTAATATCTGCAGTTGAAGTAAGCTTGATGCTTATAATATCAAGATTTTCACTCAGAGAATTTCTTTTTCAGAGAATTCAGTGCTTTAGCAATAGTATTCAAATCTAGATTTATTGTATCTGAGTGTGTGACTTGTATCATAGAAGTCTGATTATCTGTTCTTCACTGAGATATACTCAATTACAGTATTTTCTATTATAATTGACTCACTTATTTCTATATAATGAGAATATTATATACTTCTTTCACTGTGTCTGATTATATGATTAAGTATTTTCATTTCACTCTCAACTCAGATATAAGATTATGAATGAAGATCTGTAAATAGAAAGATATTGAAAGCTCTTTATTCAATGCAAAATAGTGTAAGCTGAAGTGTGTGAAGTATAATATAAGATTACTCATTTATCTACACTCAGTGAAGTATTTATAACACTTATCTTATACATTCACTTTCTCAAAGTTGTGCAAGATTCATTTGAAAAACTCATTTCATGTTTATAAGAATGAATATTACTCTAAGTCTGTGAGATTCATCTTTTTATCAGTTATTTATAATGACTTCACTTTTTCATATAGAAATATGACAGATCTTAAGACTTGTTAAAATTCTGTTAACTATCTATCTGTGAGTTCACATTCAATCTGATAATATAATCACATCTGACTTAGTCAGCTGATTGCAGCATCATTTTTTCAGTTGCTATTAAAGCTTAGTGACTTTAGCAGATCTTCTAGCTTGATATATTTCATACTCAGATTCTTATTCTGCATAGTAATCTCAGATAATGTGTACACTTCTGATAAGATCATGAATAATTATAGTGAAATCTTCAGATTCAGTATGATTGTCTGTCTGTGTAAACATTTGATCTCTCACTACAGATTTATGACCTGATTTTCCCTATTCTTATTGATGATAATAATTGTGTCAGTAAAGCTCTTCATAGTGAATGCTTGATCAGTGATGAATATCAATTGTTACTTAGCTTTCATCTCAGTCTGTCACTGTGTATACAAGGCCTTAATCTTGTTTAGAATTCTTGTATATGTATGAAGCTTTGATTCTGATTCAGCAGTCTCAGCTGTTTTTCTTACTACTTTAAGTAAACTCTCTGAGAGGTTCTGCATATCTTCCAGTTCAGATAGCAGAGAAGAGTGTTCGTATTGACTAGAAGAGATGTTCATTTCAGTGATTTCTCATTGATTGTACAATGTCTATTATTATATCATTATATCATTATATCATTATATGATTATATTATTATATAATTTCTGATTTCTGTTTCCTATAATCATTGTACAACTTCAGTGATAATCATCTCTCTTTTATTCTTCTGAATAGAGAGCAGTTTTCTTTGAATCTGATTTATCACTTGCATTCTCTTTCTCATATCTCATCTGTTTGCATATATAGCATTTGCCTGAGTGTGAAGTTTTTCTTCAACAAGCAGAGCAGTTATTATTATTATTATTATTCTTCCATTATACTCATATGCAAGCGGAGCTTATGATGAGTCCTTGCGTGATGTTAAATACAGGTCAAGTGTTGGTTATACAGGAGGAAATACAGGTGTTGAGACCACGCCAAGATAACAAGAAAATAAGAAAATACAAAGGAGTGACAATTAGATACATGCGATAATAACTTCCCAGCCCAGGAACATAGAGCGATTCATTGAAGCGATTTGTACACCTCTGTATTTATTAGGAACCTGAGGTGCTTGAGTTCCGGATTTAATGTATCCCCTGTGGGTTTCGAACCCACGCGCCTTGGTTTCCCACGCCAAGGCGCTACCAGGTGGCCGCATTAACCATTCGGCCACCGGGGCCAAGCAGAGCAGTATTAATCAGATGCTCTTTCACTCACTGCTTCTTTATACACTATCTTTTGAGATGTTTTAGAATCACACTGATATGATAACTACAAATCACTTTGTAGATGAAATTATCATGTCTTGAAGAAGCCTGTGCTTCTCACCAGTTTTTAGACATGCTATCAGATGTGATTCAAAGGTTCCTTGAGCCAGTGTATAATTACAGGCGTATGCCGGCTTCTTATATATGTTATCTAAATTAATTAGTGGCCGCTAGGCCCCTTTACATTCGTAAGTGTGTTCGGAAGCGGCCGCGTTATTATCCGGCAGTCATACGTTCTTCTGAATCACATATTGATATAATCATTGATAAAGTCTTCTATCTTAGAATATAAATAATCAGTTCCTCTACATTCTGCTAGTAATATTTATATTATTATATAGAAACAGGCTTATATTCTCTATAAAAACAGAGTTATTTTCTGTCATAATTTCACATTCTTTTAAGTAAGAATTACTTTTTCAGTGACTGAAGAGCTTTTATTAATACTTAATTCTTTTTTACACTTTTTATTAACTGATTTAAGTTGCACACTTGTGGTGAAAGAAGAATTGAATAATTTAGAATAAAATTAAATAGTTTTAACCAATTTCTCTGTAAAAAATTGACTTATTTTTTATTAGTTTTTCTCTTAAAAACTGTCATATTATCTGATTTATTATTATTTGATATTATACTTTTTCTCACTGTATCTCAAGAAAGATATTGTAAAGATTTTATTAATTTATCTTAAAAATCAATTTTAGTTTATTAGATTCTCTTCAAAAATCTAACCTAGTTACTGAACTAGTGTGAAAAAAATCAGATATTTTATACATAAGAGTCTTTCTTCTTTTGAAATGATCTGACTAACTTTTCAATTGAAAATAGACTAATAAATCTCTCAATTGAAACAGTCTGATCAACTTTTCATTGAGTGAGAAAAATGAGTTCAAAAATACACACAGTTGATGTGAAAAAAAATGCTTTCTCAGATACTATTTCTGAGATTGAAATTCTGAAGTGAAGAAAGAAAGAAGAAGTAGAGAAATAACAAGTTCTTGAAATACAAGAGCTTGAAAAAGTCAGTAAAATTCTTGAAAAACAGTGTCTGATTGAGATAAATGAAGAAGTTCTATTAATTCTTCATACTCAGGCTAGATAACTACAGAAAGTGATTAAGTTCAAGCTTGAAATTTCAAATACAGTTTAAAAAACATTGAAAACTTCTAGTATAATCACTGACTTCTCTTCATCTTTTTCTTTCTCAAATCAGAAAAAAACATATACTTAAGCAGCACTGCAGCAGAATCTGCTGTTTCTAAACCCACTATCTTAAAATCTGCTTAAAACTCTGAAAGTACTTAGAGAAAAAATGCTCATACTTCTCTTCATAAGAAAGAAGAGAAGAAAATGTAAAAAGAGAAAAATATTCAAATCTTCAGAAATAGAAGACTTATTCTCAAAGTGTTATATAGAGAGATTCTACAGAAGAACAAGCTGAACTCAAATCTCATTTTTAAACTTAGAAATGAAATTAATCAGCAGTTCTTTTCTCAGTTAATATATAATATTAAAGTTTAAAAATTAGTTATAGCTTCAATTGAGTCATCTTTCTTTGAAAACTCTATCATTCTAACTACAATGTCTGAATTCAGTGCGGAATTTCTTATTGAAAATGAGAATATCTAGAAATCAGTATTAGAATCTCTATTAAATACAATAATTCTATCTGAAAGAGATGAAAAGTGAGATAAATTTATTCTTTATAATATTTCAGTTGAAATTTTTGACTGTGAGAAAGAAATACTACTTGTTAAAAATGAGTTAAAAGAATACAATTCTATTTAACTGAGAAAGAAGTCTGTATAACTGAATTTAATTAAATTCAGATAAATCAGAAGAAATGTCTCTATTCTAGTTTATATTAGTATTATTATTATTATTCTTCAATTATAAATGTATGCAGTCAGAGACTATGACATCTATCTGAGAACTTTTAGTTCTCAGAGTTTTTCCTATATCTGTAAAGTTAACTATTATACATTCACCAATTTCAGATATGCAAAATCAGAAAATTTGAGCTCAGAATACAAAAACTGTTTACAAATTGCAGTGTCTTAACATCTTCTGATACTTTGAAACCATTTGACAATATCATGACAAAGGAAAAGAGAACACAGTCTTAAAGATAGACACATTAAATAGATAGATAGAAAGGAATTAAAAGAAAAAGATAAAGTAAAGAGAGACTGTAACAAGACAAATTATTAAAAGAGAGTATATAGCTGTTTTAACAGACTATATCTGATTGATTTCCTCCTCTTCATATTCAGATATTTCTGAATTTAGTCATTTTCTTATAGCTGCTTGAGGTTCTGATAGAAAGGCTATTAAGGATTTAATTCCTGTCTCAGTTGAGAATAAGAATCTCATATTTAATTGATTTAGATCATACTTCTCTTTCAATCTGACTCTGAGACTATTGTATAATGCACAGTACATTACAATATACTCAGGATTCTCATTTGCATTGCAGAATGAGTATTTTATTAAATCAAATCTATTATCAAATCTTTGTATATAAGATTTGAAATAGCCATATTCTAGTTTCAGCTGTATTATAGATGAGAATATTTTCTTTTTACATTTAATTGAACAAGATTTTCACTTGGGTTTTATTTCAAATCTTGAATAATGTATACTCTTCTTTTGTTTCTGCCAGCTTTCATTTCACTTGTCTAAACAAGATTCTTTTATTTTTCTCTTTATAAAAGATCAGGACATAATTTTTTAAATAGATCTGCTTAATTATGCACTCTTTTTTGCAGCTAAATCAGCCAATTCATTATCATAAATATTAGACTGACCGTGTGACCGTGTCTGAGACCAGGACCAGATTTTTTGATAGTCTCATTACCAATTCGACTGATCCCATTACACGGTTTTAACATTAGATAGTAGTCTCATACTGTTCCAGTGAGACTTACTGTCTACTCTTGTCACATTTTTCAAATGAGATCATGATTTCCACTTCTCAATTTAAATTATTTTTATTGCTTTAAATGACTTTAAATCTCATTTGAGCATTATCAAAAAGTGTTACTTTTTAAAAAATTAAAAATAGTCTAGAAAAAACCTTAAAATGTCTAAAAATAGTCACTTTATGCCAAGAATGGGACTAAATGGGACCAAATAAGACTACTTTCTCATTTTTTTCAAGTCATGGTTTCATTTTAAGATCTGATATATAGTCACTTTACATGTTTTTTTGATAGCCAGTCCCAGCGGGATTCACGCCAAGAAATGTATGGAACCAGACCAAATGGAATCAAACATGAAATTCATGATCTCAGCGGCCAGTCTAATAAATATTCATATGAGCAGAAACTCAGTGCAGATGAATTATCAGTTTTGATATTCTTCTCTTTTGAATTTTCAAAACAGAGTTTAAGATCAGTTCAAGATTCATTTAATTATTATGAATCTGACTATTTCTAAGTCTTTTCAAAGCAGCTTGACTATCAGAGACTATTTACATCTCTTTCAAACTATTTCCTCTTTTATAAGATTTTATTTTAATGAGTTTGAAAGCTTTCACTATTATAAATAGTTCAGTATCAAAGACTTCAGATTCACAGTCTAAATTTCAGAAATCTGAGATAAAATTGATATTATCTTCAGTATAAGCAATGTCTGTATCTAATCTATTCAAATTCTCATTTTTAAAGTCATCTGAATAAATCAGAATAGACTCTTCTATATTGATTGTGAAAATTCTCTTCAAATACTGTTCATATTCTTTCTTCTTAGATAGTTCACTTATTTATAAGTCTATAAGAGATTCAAGCTTTTCTCTTCAGAGAGATATCTTCTCATGATCAACTTTTTCAATATTTAAAGAAGAAAATTAATCTTTAATCAGAGAGTATAGTCAGTATAGTTGAGAAGATATTTTCTTTGAAGAATTATTTTCACTTCAATCAAGAAATCTATTTTAATTCTGTTCATTTCCAGAGTTAATTAATGAAAATGAAGAAGAGACTCTTTCTCTGATTATATAATTTAAGCTTATCTTTATAACTCTCAGAGTATAGTTCATACAGATCTTTTCAAATCTAATAGTAGAAGAAGAAATTGAAGCTTCAATTTTCATTGCTTTAATAGAAGATGATTTGAATACTCTCAGAATTCTTCTCAAAGCTCTGTTTTACAGACTTTGAAAGAGTTCAGTGAAATTCTCTTGATTATTTCATCACACTTGAACTTCATAATCAGTCACTGAGATAATACAGACTATATATAACTGTCTCATAGCCTGGAAGAATAGATCTCTCTCTGTATTTAATAGTCTGATTATATTATTTAATAGTCTTTCTGTCTTGATAGTTCTTTGTTGAATGTAATATTTAAAATTCAACTTAGAGTTTAATTATACTTCTAATTCTTTGATATTCATACTGAGCTTAATCTCTCTATTTAAAAGAGTTAGAGATAGTTCTTTCTTATTAAATCTAGAAAAGAAATGAATTAACTCAGTTTTATTCATATTAAATTGAATTTAATTGATATCTGCTCTAACAAAGATTTTCTTTGCAGCTTCTTTAATCACTTTCAAATTCTCTTTGATAGTTTTTGAGCTGTAGACTAGATCAATATCATTTATATAACTCAGAGATCACACTATTCTCATATTTCTATCTTTGAATAGATATGCAGTGTATATTGTAAATAAAATAAGTGAGACTAAAGATTCTTACAGTACTTCTATTTTTCTCTCAGTCTTATCTTATTTCATTTCATCAAAGAAAAGTTATATAATTCTTTTAGATATAAAACAGTGAACTCATTTTATTAGAGAAAGTGACAGTTTTAACATTCTCAAAGTCTGAATTAACTTTGACTTTGAAACATGATTAAATCCTTCTTTTATATCAATAAAAACTACAGGTGAGATCAGATCTTCATTCTTTATTATTTAAATATTATGAATAACTGAGAGAACAGTGTTAATTATAGAACATTGTTTTCTATCTCTTATTTATTCACTGAATAAAAGAGAATTACTGATAGAGATTATAAAAGATAGTTAAGTAGTTAATATCTTTTCTAAAATCTTTTCTAGACAGTTTAATAGAGATATTACTCTATATTTCTTAGAAATTAAAGTTTTTCTATTAAATTTTATAAGAATCACTTCAGTAGCTTCTCTTCAGTATTCAGAATAATATTCATTTTTCAAGAGATTGAAAAAGAGCTTAAAATATTCATTCTTTAAGTAAAAGTATATATTTTAAATAATTAAGTAATTAATTGAATCAGGCCCTGCAGCAGTTTTAACTGAACTTGAGAAGAGAGCTGACTCTAATTCATCTTATGTAAGATCAGGCCATTTCCAGTCATTTTCATTAATATAGTTAAGAAGTGATATATTCTCTTTCTCTGAATCTGAATCTGATAATTTTGAAAGAGAGTTCTTATAAAAGCTTGACATTTTTTCTTAAAAGAGTTTGCTGTATATGATTCATTCTGAAACTTATATTCTAAGATTGAAAGTTTTACTACACTTCTTATTTTAGTATAGTTAAAAGCTTTAAAAACTTTCTTTTCTTATGCTTCTTTAAGAAATTTATTTATACACATCAAACCGCTTCACTACGAACTCACTCGATTTTTCGAATAAGAACCCGCTGATAGATTCATCGAAAAGCCCTCGATTATACAAGCATTTTGAGCCAGCGTGGCCCAGTTGGTAAGACTGGTAACCAAGGCCGCACACATTAGGGGTGTGTGGGTTCGAATCCCACCACTGGCACCTGCCACTTCTTACCCATGAAAGCCCCCATGTAATAGAGGCTGAGCCTAATTAGTAAGGCTTGGTGCGGGGTAGAACTCCCTACTGCAAGTCAAGTCACTAGTTAAGCGAGATCCTGCGAACACCCACCAGGGCTGACATGAGATGTCAATGTCTCACTATTCTACTGTACACCCATCAAGGTTCTAACAATATAGAGCCAAGCCTAATATAGTGGTTATACACTACTTAAGCGAGTCCCTAACTAGGGCTGTCATCAGAGCCTAGCTCCCCTCTAAATACAGGGAATGATTTTGAAAACCACCTGACTAGCAGGCCTAGACATGTATCTAGGCCCTAGGCAGGGCACTCTGATAGGCTAGAGCCTGCAAGCTCTGTGCCAAGCCCTAATACTGGCAGGGAGAACTGCAGTCATCAAGCCTATGATTAGTCCCTAACACAGAGTGAGGCCATAATGACTGATTGATAGGCCTATGAGCATCTAATGAGGCCGAGATCAGCAACTGGAAGCTTGGTGTGTATGCCACCAAGTGGGCAGTGATAGTCATTAACTAACATCCCTGAAAATTAGTGACTGGCCTAAGAGGACAGACACAGTGATCAGTTAATTATAGAGGATTAAATGTAATTAGCTTAAGATGCATTCTGCAGGTGACTAGTGTCTGTAGTCTTATAAAAGAGAAAATGATTTGAAAGAGATATGAATATTCTCTGATAGTCAAGCTGCTTTAAAAAGACTTGAAAATAGTCAGATTCATAATGATCAAATGAATCTTGAACTGATTTTAAACTCTGTTTTGAAAATTCAAAAGAGAAGAATATTAAAACTGATAATTCATCTGTATTGAATTCCTGCTTATATGAATATTTATAATAATGAATTGACTGATTCAGCTGTAAAAAAGAGTTCAGAATTAAGCAGATCTATTTAAAAAACAGTGTTCTGATCTTTCATAAAGAGAAAGATAAAAGAATCTTGTTTAAATAAGTGAAATGAAAGCTGACAGAAACAAAAGAAGAGTATATATTATTCAAGATTTAAGATAAAATCAAAGTGAAAATCTTGTTTAATTAAATGTAAAAAGAAAATATTCTCATCTATAATTCAGCTGAAACTAGAATATGATTATTTCAAATCTTATATATAAAGATTTAATGATAGATTTGATTCAACAGCATGCTCATTCTGCAATGTGAATGAAAATTCTGAGTATATTATAATATATTATGCATTATACAATAGTCTCAGAGTCAGATTAAAGAAGAAGTATGATTTAAATCAATTAAATATGAGGTTCTTATTCTCAACTGAGACAGGAACTAAATACTTAATAGACTTTCTATCAGAAACTAGAGCAGCTACAAGAAAATGACTGAATTCAGAAGTATCTGAATATAAAGAGGTGGAAGTTGACTAGATATAGTCTGTTAAAACAGCTATATATTATCTTTTAATAATTTTGTTTTGTTATAGTCTCTCTTTACTGTACTTGTTTTCTTCTGTTCTTTTCTCTATCTATTTAATATGTCTATCTTTAAGACTATGTTCTCTTTTCTTTTGTCATAATATTTTCAAATGATTTCAAACTATCAGAAGGTGTTGAAATACTGTAATTTATAAACAGTTTTTATATTCTGAGCTAGAATTTTCTGATTTTGCATATTTGAAATTGATAAATGTATAATAGTTGACTCTATAGATATGGGAAAAACTCTGAGAACTAAAGATTCTCAGGTAGATGTCATAGTCTCTGACTGCATACATCTATAATTGAAGAATAATAATAATAATAATAATACAAGCATTTTGACTCTATCACTGACTGTATACCCTGTGTGATGATGGAGTTATTCAGCCAAATATGAATCAGATATTGTTCAAAACTCCTGTGTGAGATTATCTCTCATTCTTCCCTATCACACCACAACCCCGGGTCAGATTGCCATACAAATTGTAAGGTGAAGAGACCTAGTCATATGCATCAATCTTCTCAAATTTGAAAGATTCTCAATCTGTAATTGTGGAGATATCTGAGAAGCAATCTTCATGAAAACCCTGTTCATCTTTGATGTTTCAAAACATCAACATCAAGTCTCACCCTCATACCGCTCTTCTCAATCTGGCCCATCCTCAGCAGAAAAATACAAAAAGATATCTCAGTGATAATATCAAGTACATTATCAACAGTCACTTCTGAAGTGCAATCTCTGCAGTCTGTCTTCAGTGTATCTAGACATCAATGCCAAGTCTCAGCCTTGTATCACCTCTCGCAATCTGGCTCGTTCTCAGGAGAAATAGTATAAAAGAGATTCATCAGCAACTGTATTTAATACATAATCAGCAGACATAATAAACTATAAATCAGTATATCTCAAGGTCTGACTGAGCCTTTGATCCCTGTATAGTGAGATATATTAAATCTAGTTTTAATATCTTAATGTTTAATAGATTCTGTAAGAGATTGAGAACAGTAATACTATATTTCTATTGAATTTAAGAATTAACTCTATATTGATATAATCATTGATAAAGTCTTCTATTTGAAAATATAAATAATCAGTTTCTCTACATTCTGCTGATAATATTTATATTATTATATAGAAACAGACTTATATTCTCTATAATATCAAGACTCTAAAGAGAGAAAGTCTTGATAGAGAGTATACAGTAGTGTATATCTTAGCAGTTTCTATCTCATTCTTCTGCAGCAGTTAATGCAAAGAAAAAGATCTTAGAAATAGTTTTTTACTTCTCTTGAAAAAGTAAGATGTTTTTCTCTGAGTTTTATATAATATTCTTACAAAGAATTAAAAACAGAGCTGTTTTCTGTTATAATTTTATATTCTTTTAAGTAAGAATTACTTTTTCAGTGACTGAAGAGCTTTTATTAATACTTAATTCTTTTTTATACTCTTTATTAACTGATTTGAGTTACACACTTATTGTATGAGAAGAATTGAATAATTTAGAATAAAATTGAATAGTTTTAATCAATTTCTCTGTAAAAAATTGATTTATTTTTTATCAGTTTTTCTCTTAAAAACTGTTATATTATCTGATTTATTATCAATTGATATCATACTTTTTCTCACTGTATCTCAAGAAAGAGATTGTAGAGATTTTATTAATTTATCTTAAAAATCAATTGTAGTTTATTAGATTCTCTTCAAAAATCTAACCTAGTTACTGAACTAGTGTGAAAAAAATCAGGTGTTTTATACACAAAAGTCTGCTATTCTTCTTTTGAAATAGTCTGACCAACTTTTCAATTGAAAACAGACTTAGAAACCTCTTAATTGACACAGTCTGATTAACTTTTTAAAAGATTTCAATACATATCTTAATTGAAACAGTCTGATCAACTTTTCATTAAGTGAGAATAATAAGTTCAAAAATACACTCAGTTGATGTGAAAAAAGATGCTTTCTCAAATGCTATTTCTGAGATTGAAATTCTGAAGAGAAGAAAGAAAGAAGAAATAAAGAAATAACAAGTTCTTGAAATACAGAAACTTGAAAAAGTAAGCAAGATTCTTAAAAAGCAGTATCTGAGTGAGATAAATAAAGAAGTTCTGTTAATTCTTCATACTCAGACTAGATAACTACAGAAGATGATCAAGTTTAAACTTGAAATTTCAAACACAGTTTAAAAAACATTGAAAATTTCTAGTATAATCACTGACTTCTTATCTTATTCTTCTTTCTTCTTTTCTACTTCTTCTTCTTCTTTGAATCAGAAGAAAATATATGCTCAAGCAGCTGAATCTGCTGTCTCTAAATCTGCTGTCTCAAAATATGCTTAAAATTCTGAGAAAACTGAGAAGAATAATACTCATACTTCTATTGATAGAAAAGTGAAGAAAAGAATGTAAAAGAAGAAAAACTTTCAAATCTTCAGAAATAGAAGACTTATTCTCAAAGTCTTAAATCAGAATATCTTGCAAAGAAACAAGCTAAACTCAAATCTTATTTTCAGAATCAGAAATGAAATTAATCAGCAGTTCTTTTCTCAGTTGATAACTGATATTAAAGTTCAAAAATCAGTTATACCTTCAATTGAGTCATTCTTCTTTGAAAGCTCTATTATTCTGACTACAATGTCTGAATTTAGTGCAGAATTTCTTATTCAGAATGAGAATCTCTGAAAATCAGCAGTAGAATCTTGATTAAATATAATAATTCTATCTAAGAGAGATGAAAAGTGAGATAAATTCATTCTTTATAATATTTCAGTTGAAATTTTTGACTGTGAAGAAGAAATACTACTTCTCAAAAATAAATTAGAAGAATACAACTCTATTCAACTGAGAAAAGAGCCTGTATAACTAAATTCAATTGAGTTTAGATAAAGCAGAAGAAATATCTCTGTTCTAGTATATATAAAGATACTTGAACAGTCAAAGATCTCTGAAGTAAGAGTAGTAGATTTGAAAATGAGAGTTCATGAATACAAAGACTCAAGAATGAATTTCAAATCTCAAACACAGTGTTCAAACTGTCAAAGATATGAATACTTTGCAATCTTTTATTTCAGAGACTCAAAATGTGCATTCTGTATCAGAGATCACAAAGCTAGTAAGCATAAATATGAAACATGCTTAAAAAGAGATGAAATATGTCAACACACTCTGCTTAAATGCTCTAATTGTAAAGAAAAATATACATCTAGCTCAAAAGAATGTATGTTTGCTTCAAGAACTCAAAAGAACTGAAGAAAAGATGAAGCTTGAAGTAAATCTAGAACTGAAGAGAATAGTCAAGTCAGTAAACTCACAACTACAAGCTTAAAAAGAAGAAACTCTTAACTATCTAAATCTTCAAACTTCGATTCTTCAGCTAAATATAAA
>NW_003101615.1:1631-2406 GCF_000003855.2 Blastomyces gilchristii SLH14081 | reverse complement strand
AGTGATTAGATTCTACTCTACTCTCTTTTAGTATGAATATACAACAAAAACAATAAAAACAGTTTAAAAACTCTTTAAAAATCACATTTATTTAAAATAATGTGAATAGAAACTTAAATTATATTTATTCTTGTCTTCAAATTACATTTGAATAAAAAGTGGATTTTGTACTACTTCAGAAGCCGAATTTTAATGCTTAGTAAAGATATGTTATTTCTCATTCAAGCTACTACTGCTTTTTATCTCAAAAGTCTGAGATAAAGTCAAGAGTAGTGATCTATGAAAGAGAGAGATCAAGATATTAATTTAATCTAAGATTTGATATCATGTCTGACTCTGATATTCTGGTGAGTGATATTATAGATAAAGAGAATGAGTTTAATACTATACAGCTTATAAATATCTATAATGAAAAGTTATTGAAGAAAAATAATAACATCTGAATAATTAATGAAGAATTTCTGAACATAACTTTATCAAGAAACTCTATAATTGTAGAAGATTTCAATACATATCATCTCTGATCAAATTCAGAATGTAAAAGAGTAGTAAGAGCTGATAATCTGATTGAATAAATCTTTGAGTATTTAATAAATTTAGTTAACAAGTCTGATTAATAAACATTCTTTAGAAAAGATATGAAACAGAAATCTATTATAAATCTAATCTTCATATTACAAAATCTAATAGAAAAAAGACTTATAAACTGATTTATTAATTCAAATGAGACATCAGAATCAGAATATGAGATTATTCAATTTAATATTAAACTGAG
>NW_003101615.1:0-830 GCF_000003855.2 Blastomyces gilchristii SLH14081 | reverse complement strand
TTATTCTGAATGCTGAAGAGAAGTCACTGAAGTAATTCTTATAAAATCTAATAGAAAAACTTCAATTCTTAAGTTATATAGAGTAATATCTCTATTGAACTGTCTAGAAAAAGTTTTAGAAAAAATAATAGCTACTTAACTATCTTTTATAAGCTCTATCAGTAATTCTCTTTTATTCAGTGAATAAATAAGAGATAGAAAACAGTGTTCTGTAATTAATACTATTCTCTTAGTTATTCATAATATTCAAATAGTAAAGCATGAAGATCTGATCTCAACTGCAGTTTTCATTGATATAAAAGAAGCATTTGATTATGTTTCAAAGTCAAAGTTAATTCAGATATTGAAGATGTTAAAACTATCACTTTCTCTAATAAAATGAGTTAACTGTTTTATATCTAAAAGAATTATATAACTTTTCTTTGATGAAATGAAATAAGACAAGACTGAGATAAAAATAGAAGTATTATAAGAATCTTTAATCTCACTTATTTTATTTACAATATACACTGCATATCTATTTAAAAATAGAAATATGAGAATAGTGCAATCTCTGAGTTATATAAATGATATTGATCTAGTCTACAGCTTAAAAACTATTAAAGAAAATTTGAAAGTGATTGAAGAAGCTGTAAAGAAAATCTTTGTTAGAGTAGATATTAATCAAATTCAATTTAATATGAATAAAACTGAGTTAATTCATTTCTTTTCTAGATTCAATGAGAAAGAACTATCTTTAACTCTTTTAAATAGAGAGATTAAACTCAGTGTAAATATCAAATAATTAGAAGTATGATTAAACTCTAAGTTGAATTTTAAATATCACATTT
>NW_003101616.1:27774-30856 GCF_000003855.2 Blastomyces gilchristii SLH14081 | reverse complement strand
TCTTTCTCTGATTATATAATTTAAGCTCATCTTTTCTACTCTCAGAGTATAGTTCATACAGGTCTTTTCAAATCTAATAGCAGAAGAAGGAATTGAAGCTTCAATTTCCATTGCTTTAATAGAAGATGATTTGAATACTCTCAGAATTCTTCTCAAGACTCTGTTTTACAGACTTTGAAAGAGTTCAGTGAAATTCTCTTGATTATTTCATTAAACTTGAACTTCATAATCAGCTACTGATGTAATACAGGCTATATATAACTGTCTCATAGCCTGGAAGAATAGACCTCTCTCTGTATTTGATAGTCTGATTATGTTGTTCAATAGTCTTTCTGCCTTGACAGTTCTTTATTGAATATAATATTTAAAATTCAACTTGAAGTTTAATCATACTTCTAATCATTTGATATTTACACTGAGTTTAATCTCTCTATTTAAAAGAGTTAGAGATGATTCTTTCTCATTGAATCTAGAAAAGAAATGAATTAACTCAGTTTTATTCATATTAAATTGAATTTGATTGATATCTACTTTAACAAAGATTTTCTTTGCAGCTTCTTCAATTACTTTCAAATTCTCTTTGATAGTTTTTGAGCTGTAGACTAGATCAATATCATTCATATAACTTGAAGATTGCACTATTCTCATATTTCTATTTTTGAATAGATATGCAGTGTATATTACAAATAAAATGAGTGAGATTGAAGATCTCTATGATACTTCTATTTTTATCTCAGTCTTATCTTATTTCATTTCATTAAAGAAGAGTTATATACTTCTTTTAGATATAAAACAGTTAACTCATTTTATTAGAGAAAGTAACAGTTTTAATATCTTCAATATCTGAATTAACTTTGACTTTGAAACATGATTAAATGCTTCTTTTATATCAATAAAAACTGCAGTTGAGACCAGGCTCTCATGCTTTGTCATTTGAATATCATGAACAACTGAGAGAATAGTGTCAATTGCAGAACACTGTTTTCTATCTCTCATTTATTCACTGAATAAAAGAGAATCATCTATAGAGCTTATAAAAGATAGTTAAGTAGCTATGATCTTTTCTAAAACCTTTTCTAGACAGTTCAATAGAGATATTACTCTATATAACTTAGGAATTGAAGTTTTTCTCTTAGGTTTTGTAAGAATTGCTCCAGTGACTTCTCTTCAGTATTCAGAATGATATTCATTTTTCAAGAGATTGAAAAAGAGCTCAAAATATTCATTCTTTAAGTAGGAATATGTATTTTGAATAATCAAGTGATTAATTGAATCAGGACCTGCAGCAGTTTTAACAGAACTTAAGAAGATAGCTGACTCTAATTCATCTTGTGTAAGATCAGGTCATTCCCAGTCATTTTCATTAATGTAGTTGAGAAGTGATATATTCTTTTTCTCTGAATCTGAATCTGAATCTGATGAGTTCTGAAAGAGAATTCTCATAAAAGCTTGACATTTTTCCTCAAAAGAGTTTACTGTATATGATTTATTCTGAAACTCATATTCTAAGACTGGAAGTTTTGCTATACTTCTTGTTTTAGTATAGTTAAAAGCTTTAAAAACTTTCTTTTCTTATGCTTCTTCAAGAAATTTATTTCAGCAGTCTGTTTTAGCTCTTTTAATATCTGAAAAATATTCATTTCTGACAGCTTTGAACTCTTTATTAGATATTACATCATTCTTTCAATCTCTTCTAGCAGTAGCTAATTCTTTTCTTTTAGATGAGATATTCTCATTTCATCAAGGTTTTGAATACTCAGAAGATTTTCTCTTTGAAATATTATCTCTAACACTTATTAGAATAATAGATGTAATAAGCTTCACTCTATTCTCAAGCATTTCATTTGAGATATCTTGATCAGAATTTCAATATAGCTTATTCTGTCTTTCAGATTTTAACAGTTTTATGCTTTCTTCAATTACTTATCAATCAGCTTTTTCAAAGTTATACAGATTAGAGAGAAGAGGATTTTCACTCATTTATTTTTCACTCAGTTCAATATTAAATTGAATAATCTCATGATCTGATTCTGATATCTCATTTGAATCAATAAATCAGTTTACAAGTCTTCTTTTCATTAGATTTTGTGATATGAAGATTAGATCTATAATAGACTTCTGTTTCATATCTTTTCTAAAGAATGTTTATTGATCAGACTTATTAATCAAATCTATTGAATACTCAAAGATTTATTTAATTAGATTATCAGCTCTCACTGCTCTCTTGCATTCTGAATTTCATCAGAGATGATATGCATTGAAGTCTTCTACAATTATAGAGTTTCTTGATAAAGTTATGTTCAGAAATTCTCTATTAATTATTCAGATATTGTTATATTTTCTTCAATGACTTTTCATTATAGATATTTATAAGCTGTATAGTATCTGACTCATTTTCTTTATCTATCGTATCACTCACCAGAATATCAGGCACAGACATGATATCAATTCTTAGATTATATTAATATCTTAATCTCTTTCTTTCATAGATCACTACTCTTGACTTTATCTCAGACTTTTGAGATAAAAAAGCAGTAGTAGCTTGAATGAGAAATGACATATTTTTACTCAGCATCAAAATTCGGCTCCTGAAGTAGTATAAAATCAACTTTTTATTCAAATACAATTTGAAGACAAGAATAAATACAATTTGAGTTTCTATTCACATTATTTTGAATAAATATGATTTTTGAAGAGTTTTTAAACTTTTTTTATTGTTTTTATTGTATATTCATACTAA
Source organism: Blastomyces gilchristii SLH14081 (assembly GCF_000003855.2). Lineage (NCBI taxonomy): Eukaryota > Fungi > Ascomycota > Eurotiomycetes > Onygenales > Ajellomycetaceae > Blastomyces > Blastomyces gilchristii. Next base: position 28,116 of record NW_003101616.1, on the reverse strand, counting down.
AAGAGAGTAGAGTAGAATCTAATCACTATCATCAGATAGTAGATTATAACTGTTCTGAAAAGTAGGAATCTCAACTGCTTGCATTATATCTAGTTTATTATCAGAGTTATTTCTCAATTCTCTAATCTTAATAGAAGTTTGAGGATTCAATTTCTGTTTATATTTAGCTGAAGAATTGAAGTTTGAAGACTTAGATAGTTAAGAGTTTCTTCTTTTTAAGCTTGCAGTTGTGAGTTTACTGACTTGACTATTCTCTTCAGTTCTAGATTTACTCTGAGCTTCATCTTTTTCTTCAGTCTTTTGAGTCTGAAGTAAACATATATTCTTTTGAGCTAGATGTAT
>NW_003101616.1:14405-26768 GCF_000003855.2 Blastomyces gilchristii SLH14081 | reverse complement strand
TATTAGAAATTTTCAAAGTTTTTGACTGTGTTTGAATCCAAGTTTGACTGATCACTTTCTGTAGTATCTAGCCTGAGCATGAAGAATTAACAAAACTTCTCATCATCTCACTCAGACACTGCTTTCAAGAATTTTACTTGCTTTTTCAAGTTTCTGTATTTCAAGAACTTGTTGTTCTCTATTCTTCTTCTTTCTTCTCTTCAGAATTTTAATCTCAGGAATAGCATTTGAGAAAGCATCTTTTTTCACATGAACTGAGTGTACTTTTGAACTCATTGTTCTTACTCAATGAAAAGTTGATCAGACTAATTCAATTGAGATATTTATTAAACTCTTTTAAATTGAAAAGTTGGTCAGACTGTTTCAATTAAGAGGTTTCTAAATCTGTTTTCAATTGAAAAGTTGATCAGACTATTTCAAAAGAAGAATAACAGACTTTTGTGTATAAAACACCTGATTTTTTTCACACTAGTTCAGTAACTAGGTTAGATTTTTGAAGAGAATTTAATAAACTAAAATTGATTTTTAAGATAAATCAATAAAATCTTTACAATCTCTTTCTTGGAATACAGTGAGGAAAAGTATGATATCAATTGATAGTAAATCAGATGATATGACAGTTTTTGAGAGAAAAACTGACAAAAAATAAATCAATTTTGTGCAGAGAAATTGATTAAAACTATTTAATTTTATTCTAAATTATTCAATTCTTCTCACACAACAAGTGTGCAACTCAAATCAGTTAATAAAGAGTGTAAAAAAGAATTAAGTATTAATGAAAGCTCTTCAGTCACTGAAAAAGTAATTCTTACTTAAAAGAATATGAAATTATGACAGAAAACAACTCTGTTTTTAATTCTTTGTAAGAATATTGTATAAAACTCAGAGAAAAACATCTTACTTTTTCAAGAGAAGTAAAAAACTATTTCTAAAATCTTTTTTTTGCATTAACTGCTGCAGAAGAATGAGATAGAAACTACTAAGATATGCACTACTATATACTCTCTATCAAGACTTTCCCTCTTCAGAGTCTTGATATTATAGAGAATATAAGTCTGTTTCTATATAATAATGTAAATATTGTCAGCAGGATGTAGAGGAACTGATTATTTATATCTTAAAATAGAAGACTTTGTCAATGATTATATCAATATAGAGTTAATTCTCAAATTCAATAGAAACCTAGTGTTGCTGTTCTCAATCTCTTGCAGAATCTATTGAATATTGAGATATTAAAACTAGATTTAATATATCTCACTGTGCAGGGATCAAAGGCTCAGTCAGACCTTGGGGTATACTGATTTTATAGTTGTTGTGTCTGCTGATTATGTATTGAGTACAGTTGCTGAGGTATCTTTTTGTACTTTTCTGTCGGGGATGGGCCAGATTGAGAGGGGTGATACGAGGGTGGGACTTGGCATTGATGTCTAGATACACTGAAGACAGACCGCGGAGGTTGCACTTCAGAAGTGGCCGTTGATTATGTGCTTGATATTATCACCGAGGTATCTTTTTGTATTTTTCTACCAGGGATGGGCCAGATTAGGAAGGGCGGTACGAGGGTGGGACTTGGCGTTGGTGTTTTGGAACATCAAAGATGGACAGGGTTTTCGCAGAGGTCACTCCTCAGATATCTCCACAACTACAGATCGGGGATCTTCCAAAATCGAGAAGATTGGTGCATATGGCTAGGTCTCTTCACCTTACAATTTGTATGGCACTTTGGCCCGGGGTTGTGGTGTGGTAGGGGAGAACGGGGGATAATCCCACACAGGAGTTTCGAACAACGTCCGGTTCACATTTGGCTGGATAACTCCACCACCACACAGGGTATGCGGTCGGCGATGGGGTCAGAATGCTCGTATGATCGAGGGCTTTTCGATGGATCTACCGGCGGGTTCTTATTCGAAAAATCGAGCGAGTTCGTGGTGATGCTGATTGATTAACTTTGGATGATTAAATTAAAAGTGATTTTGATTAATATATTTCATATTCTTGCAGATGAAGAGGTTTTCTCTAATTCTTAATTAATAGATAAAGATTTAAAGATCTGATGCTATAAAGAAGACAGATTATAAGAGTATATATAAAGCTTAATGAAAACAGAGCTGTAAATACTTATTCAATTAAAACTGAACTGAGTTAATAATTACAGTATTATTAAGATAAGGTAATTAGCTACACTATAATAAGCAGTTGAATTAGAATATTAAATACACTAAGTAGATCTTTAATTCAAATTATATAATAAAGTTATTACTATAATAATCACTGATTATAATAATAATATTACACTATATACAACACACTGATAAGTAACAATAAATGAAATTAATACTTATAACTAATTAATATTTAAAGACATTCTTACTTAATGATTTATTTATGATCTGAAGACTTATATATGAATATTCATTCAAATCTATGTTAAGAATCTATATTAAGAAATTTCAAAGATATTTATTTCTAAGATTGATTTTGATAATCTTATTAATAATCTTATTTACTACAAAACAGTTATCAGATTAAATGATAATAAAAAGAGAATATCAGTGAAAGAAGCTAAAAAGAAAAAGAAAAAGAAAAAGAATAAGAATGTTAAGAAGATTAAAGAAGTAGATAAACTGATGAAATAGTAGTTTATAGATAATTGAAGAGAAAACATCTTTTACATTCAATGAAAAAATACATTTAATTCAGATCTTAAATATAAGTAATACAGTTACTGAGATCACACTAAAACAGTCTACTATTACAAGAATTAGAAGACTTAATTATAGAAATAATAAAATATTTACTTCTCTGATATTGAATATTATATATAAAAGCATATAGTCTCTGAGAAAAAAGTGAAAAATAATAGCTTTACAGAGACTGTAAAAGATCTGTTTATAATAAGTAAGTAGACTCTGTTAATAATCTATAGAGACTCTCTATAATATCTAGATACTGCAGTCTTCTACATTATATTATCTGATAAGAATGCGTTTAAATATATGCACACTCTTATTAATAAGAAAGATCTTAGTTCAGTAGAAGAAATAAACAGTCTGTTAATTACTTCTATAGATGTGAGAGAAGCTTGCATTTATATTAATAAAATAAAACTTAATCTTTTTAACATGTACTATACACTGAGAGTGTGGCGGGCTGCGCCTGATCAATCATATAGACTATTCTATTACACTTCACAGATTTCTACCACTTCAATTCTCGGTCACTGATTCTCAGCTGAAAACCTACAGAATTTCTATTCTTCTATTCTGAAGCTCCACCGCGTATGTCATTATATACATGTATAAATATTCATTTCAATCACTGATTCTCACACTTTCTCTCTTTTCTTTCCTTCTTTAATGTTTTTCACTTTGTTATATGAGATCTATATATTATACCAATCTATTCAGTGTAGACCTCTTACACTTGAAAAATATTCATTATTTTCTCATTAGAAATGATTACTCACTGAGATATCTAAACATGTAATAACATGTAAGAAATAGAGAAACAGTTAAATAGTTAAACAGACACTGAGTCTCAATCAGTTAAGTGAACACTGAGTTCTCAAATAGAAGCTTACTCATCAGTCACTCTGACTCTGCAACAAGATCTTATGAAGAGAATAAGATCTTATAAAGAGAATGTCAGTGAAAGACTTAAGAGTTCTGATACAGATATATAAGATATTGATACAATTACACTTCTTCTGATTTCACAGATATCATATATCTGATAATCAATATAATCATGTCTAACAATAACATGAGAGAACTCTTGAACACAAGTATAGACACAGTATCACAGTGACTCTGAGCATTGTTGAAACTATAATAATAATAAATAGCTGATATGTATACAACTCAATAACATCAATATAAAGAGATTCAATAATTATCTTAACAAGAAATTTATGCAATTTCAACATCTACAGAATCAAATATAAAAGCACTGAAAGAACACTTAGATAGTCTTATATATTTCAATACTTTCAATCTCACTCTCTACTGATCATGAAGAATGAAAATACTTATAAAACTGAGTATAGATGAAGATGTCATCAGTTTACTAATCAATCAAGATTGATATATCAATAGATAATTGAAGAATTATATGAAATAGAAGTTTCATTCATAAATGAAAGTATGTGAATCAGTATTACAAATGCCTGATAATATCATCAAATATCTTAATATTATGTTTCAAGATACTATTATGTAATAAAAAGCATTAGATTAGTTACAGAGTACTTAACAGAGAAACACTTCTCTTATAATATTCATTTCTGACTTCAATATCAAGATTCTAGAAGCAGGTGATCAATCTTGAGAGAATTAAATGAAGATTAGTAGGCTCAAGAAGACATTAACTTTTAAACTCTTACAGACTCTTTGTAAGAAATCCCGCTCCTTGCGAATCCTTTACCTCTATTCCTATCTCTCGCGTAATCAATAGGGCTAGCGGCCCTTGGCTACACACAACTATATAGACTGAAGTTCATGAATACTATTCATAACTCAGCTTGAATGCTATTATACATTTGATCTCTACATTTTATCTTTCTACTGTGAATACTTCTAGTAGTTAACAGTATATATCATGCCAAGCTGTAAATACTCAAATAATTGTCTGTGAGTACTTATTCTTACATTTCAAGCTCAGTCAGTCAGCAACTACCTATTATGACTGAAAGAACTAGAAACTTACATGCTCTCATCTCTGTGAACTCTACTGCAGACACTCAGAAGCAGTCATCTAAATTATAAATAACTTCTATGAAAGAAGTCTCAGAGAACTTATCAATCACTCACAGAACATCATTCTCTACATCTCAGACAGAGGAATTCTCTGAACTCACAAATGAATCAATCTCAGTGAAGAACATTCTTGAGCATCTTCTATAGAATCAAGCTATTTTTCTACAAGAAATGCTTACTGTCTGCAAACACTCTCAAACTGAGTCTCTAGACATGATCTTCAGAGATATCTGTAAACTGAAAAGAAACTTCCTTAAGCTGTGATCACTTAAGATCACTTATTGAATCACAATCTATAAAAGCTTTTATAAGTTTGTATTTGAAATTGACTCACAAGCCTGACTGTGTAACATGAAAGATGAAGAAGCTGTCATCTACACAATGACAGATCTCTATTACACTGAAGTCAAGAACTGACTGAATCATCTAGAGAATGATTATGAGAGATCTCAATGATCTGTTCTCAAGACCTATCTAAAGAATAAGTTGAGAGACTCTATGAGCTGAACAGAGAACATCTGGGCTGTAATCATCAATATTAGAAAAAGAGATGAGAAATCTGATAAAGACTACTTACAGTGCTTCATGAAATTATGATATGAATTGAGATCTGTGAAAACAGGGCTCTGAAACAAGACCTGAATGATGATATTTATTAAGAGACTGAATAAAGACATGCAGAACAAGCTCATTGAGTAAGACTCTAAGTTCTTGACTCTGAAGAAACTAATGACTCTTATTCACTACTTACAGATCACTGTGAGAGTCACAGATCTGTGAAGAGCAGATCACTGATCAGCTTCATGAGAATCAGAATAACAGAGAACAGATTTATCAGGAAAAGATAATAAGACACAGAGAGATTCACATTTAACTGCTGAGTAGAGAGAGAGAGCTTCATAAGCTTCTATAAACAGAGTGTATAATAGAGAGATTAAGAAAAAGAGACTCTGCTTTATCTGTTCTAAATTAAAACATCTCTGTGCAAACTGTCTGAACAAATCAAAATAGAAATTTGAGAAGTTGTGAACAGAGTCAGTAATAGTCTTCTTAAGAGCTCTGAAGCTGACATCTGAATCTGTTACTCTCTCAATAAAAATACTTACTTATAAGAAGAGATTGTATCACAGTGCTGCTGTCCTGCAAGCATGAGAAGCATTGATGAACTTGAGATCTCAGGTCACTATAATGTTTCTAAAGCTTGCAGAGTAAATGAGCTGAAAGATGAAGACTGAGAATCTGCTCTTATAATAAGCAGAGCATGAGAACTCAGATCTGAGAACTGAGAGACTCACAAGAGTCATCTTTGAATTATAAGATCTCTCTGAAATCTGAAGAAGATTTGCAGAAACTGTGATTATCACAGACATCACAGATGACATGTACTTGAGACTTGCATGACTTTAAAGACACAATTCACACATAGCTGTTTACAAGTCAGGTTTATACTTCTGATCAGTGTTGATAGACTCACTTATAGAGATAGAAACAGTTGATGCTGCAGAGTTGATTAGAGAAGACAAGCTCATCTATGTGATGACTTTGCAAGTGTCTGAGAATCTCACAGTCATGAAAACTGAGCTTCAGATATCAGAGAAATATCAAGATCTCACAGAGATGTTCAGCTCAGTAAAGATAGCTGAGCTTTCTTCTCATTATAAGAAGAATCTGATAATAGATTTAATAGAAGAACAGAAACTCTTCTGAGAATTAATCTATAAGCTCTCTCATTATAAGACAGAGGTCTTGCAGATCTATATAAAGAAGAATCTGAAGAATGACTTCATTCAATCTTCACAGACCTCCGCGGGAGCCTCTGTGATATTTATGAAAAAGAAGAATAGAGGTCTCAGATTATGTGTAGACTACTGCAATCTGAACTTCAAGATAATAAAGAGTCACTACTCTCTATCTCTGATTGAGAATGTGATCAACTGTTTTATAAAAGCTGTTATATTCACACAACTGAATGTAATCAATATATATACATAGCTGTGAATACAGTCTGAGAATGAATGAAAGACTGTCTTTAGAACTGCACTGAAATTATTTAAATATCTAGTGATGTCTTTTGATCTGACTAATGTCTCTGTGATATTTCAGTCTTTCATTAATAAAACACTTCATATATATCTGAATGTCTTTGTAATAATATATCTGAATAATGTGATGATGTACTCTGCAAAGAAGAAAGAACACACTGAGTATATATAAAGTATGTTGAAGATCTTAGATGAGACAGAACTGTATATTAAGCTTACAAAGTATAACTTCAGTATCTGCTGAATTAATTTCCTAGAATATGTAATCACTGCAGATGATATTCAGATGAAATCTTCACAGATTGAGACTATTCTATCATGACTGAAGCTAACTAGTATTCACAAGATTCAGATCTTTCTGAGCTTTGTGAATTTCTATAGATGATTTATCTTTGTATTTATAAGAATCTTCTTAATTCTTACAGACATACTGAAGAATGAAAATAAGAAGAAGTCATTCTATAAATAGAGAATAAAAAGATTATTGAGAAGAGAGAACTATAAGAACTTTCTTATCTCAGAAGCTTACAGAGTCTTTGCAAGATTGAAACAGATATTTATGAATATAGTAATACTGTTTCATTTTGATCTCTTACTCTTAATCAGATTGAAGACAGATGTCTTCTTCTTTACAATTTCAGAAATAGTCTTACAACTACAGTCAAATGAGAACTAGATTTCAGTGATCTTTTTCTCACAGAAGATGCAACCTGCAGAGATCAACTATAGTATTCATGATCAGAAGCTTCTCATAATAGTAAAATTCTTCTGTCACTGATATCACTACTTTGAGAGCCTTATAACAGTGATTACTATTAGAACTGATCATGATAGCTTGTAATAGTTTACTTCAATCAAGAAACTCTCACAGCAGCAGATTCACTGAACTCAGAGACTGAGTGAGTTCTGATTCAAGATAGAACATATCAAGGGAACTAAGAACTCAGCAGACAGACTCTCTTACAGATCAGACTATGTTAAGAAGATTAGAATAATAGACACAGAGAGACTAGAGAAGACAGAAAAGCTTCACAGAATGCTCAGACTGAGTGTTACAAAGAGATTAACTGAAGAGTCTCTCAATCCTCTGTGAGAGAAGAGAGAGAAGAGAGAGAAGAAGCCTGTACAACTACTCTCTATAACACTGAGAGTTAACACTCTGAGAATCTCTGTGAGAATTCTTGAAGAGAGTATCTATAATCTGAAGAGTTTACAGGCTTTGAGAAGTGCTGTGAAAGACCTGATGTAAGAAGAAACAGAGTATAAGTCTTTATAAGATCTTCTATTCAGATTGTCTGAACTGCAACTGAAGAATGAATATACTCAGTATATTCAGAAACTGCTTACAGCAGAGATCAATCCTGCAGAAATAAAGAATTGAAGAGACTTAAATAATCTCTTATGAAGAGAGGGCTGGATTTATATACCTGTGAATGAGTTTCTATGTGTAGAACTTATTAAAAGATATTATGACTCTTCTCTAACAGGTCATTTTACAGATACTAGAACTCATGAGTTGCTTGCAAGAAAATACTTCTGACTGAAGATATAAGAACTTATGAAGAAGATAGTGAATTCTTATACTATTTATCAGAATTCACAGATAGTGTGATTCAGATCATATAAAGAACTTACTCCTCTACTCATCTTATGAAAACCTTGGAAACAGCTAGAAATGAATGCTCTTGTGAGCCTCTCTGAAAGCAAGAATATATATGATATCTGCTTTGACAGTGTACTGATGATAGTGAATTATTTTATTAAGATAACACACTTTATATTCATCTGTAAGAACTTAAAGTCAAAGAATTTAGCTTATATCTTTATCTGTGATATAATTCAGTTGCATGAGTTGTCTATAAACATTATCTCAGACAGAGAATTAATCTTTATAGAAGAGTTCTGATCTAATCTGATAACTATACTAGAGATCTTATGAGATCTAAGTATGACTTTTCATCAATAGACAGATGATCAGATAGAATATCTGATGAGTATATTGAAACAGTATCTGCAGTGCTTTATCAATGACAATCAGAATGACTGAGTATATTGATTATCACTCACAGAGTTTGTGTACAACAACTCAAAGTATATCAGCACAGATAAAACTCTCTTTAAGATGCTCACTGAGACTCATTCACAGATGATCTTGATGAACCTGCAAGAGTACACTATAGAGTGTAATAATGCTTATGAACAGACTGAGAGAATTCAGAAGATCTGAGAGAAAGCTCACAAATTCTTGAGAAAGACTCAAGAGTATTAGAAGAGATACTATGACTTCAAGTATATTATAAAGAGTTTCAAGAAAGATAATAGAGTCTGACTGAGTCTAGAAAATATCATTATATAAAGATCTAGTAAGAAGCTGAATCTCTTGCAGACAGAGTCTTATAAGATTATAAAGAAAGTTAGCTTATAGTTCTACAGATTGAAACTGTTATCTGAATTACAGATATATAATATTTTTCATATCTCTTTACTCTATGAATATAAGAAATTCTTAGAAGAGAACTCTATGACTCATCACTCTATTTATGAAGTATTAGAGAGTGAAAGAGAATATCAGATCAAAGAGATTATTAACTCAGAGAAGCAAGATCACAAGCTCTGATTCAAGGTTCAGTGATAAGAATATTCTGATAAGATGAATAAGTTCACTTGAGAATTATCTGAACAGATAAGACATCTGTAGAAGCTGAGACATGACTTTCATACTGTAAATTCTGATAAGTCAGAATAACACAGTCTTCACTAAGAATCTGATTGTGATAAAGATATTAACACTGTCATTTACAAACTCTAGTCTATAAGATAATGAGTTTCTACTGAGATGAACAGTCTGCAGTGTACATAAGAGAAGAAGAAATCATATTCTTATTAAAGCTAAAAAATAAGAAAATAAACAGGGTCATGAATACAATTTAGAGATTAATAAAGAAAAAATAAAGAAAATCTATACTTATATTATTAACATCTATAACACTCAAATCTCTCACAACTACTAATTTCTTTCTTCAAAGAAGCAGAGAGTATCATGTCTGTGATACAGATAATTATTACATTTAGTACAAAGACTGTCAGAAATGCACAGACTTCAGAGAAGCTGAACATCAGAGTATACACAGTTGTAGCAGAACCTTGAGAACTGATCATCTGTGCATGTGATCAGATATCTCTTACAAAGCTGTGTTCACTCTCTCAGTTATGCTGAAGTATTCAGCTCAGAAACAATTGAGATGTGAAGAGAGAGCTCATCTGTTCAGGTCAACTCTTATCATGAATTCATGGCATTCACATTGCCTTGATTACCTGGATTTTATGAGTACCTGAGGACTCATCTCTCATTGACAATGGAATTGCAGAAATGTGCTGTGGCGCGAGAATCATTGATGAGAAATCTAGACATATTCACATATGCCTGGTCAGAGATTGTGCAGGCAGAGAGAAGATGATCATAGGCCTGCAGAACTGCAGGAGATACTGATAACACTGAGAGCTTCACAAGAACTGTCAGCTAGAGTCTGTAAGAAATTACTTATAAGAAGACTTACAGTAAAGAGAGAGACTACACTGCTTGAAGCCAGGAACTGATCTGAGAGAGAGATGAGATGAGCTGCTGACCTGAAGATCAGATACAGTGACAGAGCTGAGAGAAGTGAAGATGTGATTATAAGCAGCAGTATCTTCACTTTATCAGCTGATAAAAAGTAATCAGAGAAGTTGCAGAAACACTTATAAGAAGCTTAACAGTAGTCAGACATTATTACAAAGATATTGAAATTGAAAAATTTTTTATTCTTGAAAAGTTCTTGAATTAATATGCAGATATTGTCAGAAACACTCTCTCTCTATTATCTGAATAGAAATACTTCACAGATGAATGAGAATACTCACAGTTTATAAGAATAAGAGCTGTTACAGAAAAAGAGAAAAGAAGATGAGATTCTATGAACAGATCTGAGATATTTATACTACTCTAGAGAGATTTGCTTATACTGTGAATAATTCTGTGAAATAGTCAGATCACTCTAATAAACAAGAGTGATTGTGAATCACAGATCTGAATCTTTTTATATGACTATAAAGAGTGATTGCAGACTGTGAATATCTTGATTCTACAATTCTACAGAGTTAATGAAAGAATGGAAAATTTCTCACAATTCTACAGTGTTAAAGAACAATGATTTATGAGAATGAGTGAAAGATTAACTCATAAATGTTTCTCTTTGATGAGAATAATCTTATAAAGAGTGATTCATCTGTAAGATAAATCTGTGTGATAATCACACAAGAATCTCATGAAAATGATTGAGAGTCAACTGAAACTCTTCTATATGAAAGATGTGAGATGAATCTGTGTGATAGTCAGAGAAGAATTTATAAATTATAAAGAATCTTATGAAATAAGAAACTGAGTAACAGACTCTTTTCTCTTTGTAATGACAAGGGATTTTTCCTCACTGAGGTTTTTTATAGATATGAAGGGTTTTTAGTGAGTATCACTGCAGTGCTGAGCTGATTCTATGAAGTCACTCAGTGAAAGGCTTTGCAGATGAAGCCTTAGAGAGAGAAGAGTATGTAAGAAATCTCACTTCTTATAGATTCTTTATCTCTATTTCTATCTCTCATATAATCAATAGAGCTAGCGGCCCTTGGCTACACACAACTATATAGACTGAAGTTTGTGAATACTATTCATAACTCAGCTTGAATACTATTATACATTTGACCTCTACATTTTATCTTTCTACTGTGAATACTTCTAGTAGTTAACAGTACATATCACGCCAAGCTGCAAACACCCGAATAATCGCCTGCGAGCACTTATTCTTACACTCTTATAAATGTAGACAAAGACCAGACTTATGAAGATTTCTGTGTATAACTCTGAACATTGAATAATCATCTTATCAAGCTCAAGAGTATACAGAACAGTGATAGAAGATGTTACACTTATACATCAGCACTGAGAAAGAACTCAGTCACTCATATACCTGCACTGAGAAATAACAACAATGATGCAGATGCTATAGACTGAGTAGACTCAAATGTCTATATATAAGCAAGAGTTTTCATTATCTGAACAGTCTTCTGACTCTCTGAGATCATCTCTGAAGAAGTCACTGATCAACATTAATAAGAAGTGTGTATCAACTGTAACTGATCTGAATACATTGCTTTCAACTGCTAATTAATCTATGTATCTTCTTACTTAAGAGAAAGATCAGTGTCTTCTTACTTAAAGAATGAATCAGTGTCTATCTATGTCAATCACATTGCATTGAAAGAAGATTTAGAAGATAACTATGAGAATGTCTCAATGAAACAGAGAAAAGATTAACTTCTGTTCAAATTCATAAACAGAAGCTTGAAGACATCAGATGACAATAATTTGAAGAGAAAATAACAATGAATACAATTCTTATATCTACTGTGATAGATAATATGTATAATATAAAAGTCATGATAGATAGCAGTTCATGCTATTATATAATGATTAAATCTTCAGTTGTAAGATATTAATAACCTTTAGTGTATTCTTCTTATTAAAATCCTGACTT
>NW_003101616.1:6520-14305 GCF_000003855.2 Blastomyces gilchristii SLH14081 | reverse complement strand
ATAATTTTATATTAGAACTTATCTGACTATCTGAACAAGGCATCTTACTAAACACTCAGAATAGAAGCTTAATATTGTCTAATAATAATAGAATTCACAAAGATGATATTTACAAACCATGAACCTGACACAGATCTCTGTTAATGTGTATAAAATACTCTGAAAAAGAAGTCACTGACAGAATCATTAACAAGATCACTGATAGTAGAATCATGTGATAATCTACTCTGTTAGTCTGATCAATATCAAAAAGACTCTACAAAAGTTATTCTGTAATATAATAACAGATTCTTATATGAAACTCTCTTAATAATATCATGAATATCTTGATATCTTCTGATAAAATAATATTACAAACATATCTCTCTTATAAGGCTCAGAAGTGAATCACAGTATTAAGTTAGAAAAGAAGAATGATAAAGACTCTGAATTATTATACAATCTTCTTTATAACATGTTCTGAGATAAACTTCTTCTTCTTCAAAAAGACACTCAATGATCTGTTGAATAAAGAATTCATATATATTAGTAACTCTTTTATCACAGTCTCTACTCTCTTTATAAAGAAATCAGATAAAGAACTCTGATTCTGCATGAATCATCAAGAACTGAACAGATTAATAAAGAAGAACTGTTATTCTTTATCTCTTATCAATGAAACTCTAGCTCATATTAAACAAGCTCAATGATTTACAAAGTTAGATATCATCATCACATTTCATAAGATTCACATTACTGAAGAAGATAAGTAACTTACAGTATTCTGAACATAATATAGTCTCTTTGAATGAGTAGTCACACTCTTCAGACTGACTAGCACTCTCAGTATATTTCAGAAGTATATTAACTAAGCACTCTGAGATTTTCTTAATAAGTTTGTATCTATATATCTAGATGACATTCTCATCTTCACTGATTGATTCAGAAAAGAATATCAAGAATACATGTAAAAGATATTATAACAATTACAAGAGACAAAACTATTAATAGATATTGACAAGTGTGACTTCAAAGTCAAGAGTACAAAATATCTAGACTTGATCATAGAAGCTGATAAGAGAATTCAAATAAATTCTGAGAAAGTCTCTGCTATTCTTGAGTGAGAGATCTCATATACTGTAAAAGATGTACAAAGCTTCATTGAATTTACTAACTTCTATCAGTAATTTATACGAAACTTCTCAGATATTACAAGATTATTCACAGAACTTACTAAGAAAGACTCAGTATTTCAATGATCAGTGAACATCAATACTGCATTTATACAGATGAAGAAGATGTTTATTAATATCTCTCTACTGATAATATTCAATTCTGATTATAAGATAGTTATTGAAGCTGATTTCTCTGACTATATCACAGAAGAAGCTATATTATAATATGATAATAAAGATGTCTTACAATCATGTGTTTTCATGTCTAAAAAACTGAGTTTCACTGAATGCAACTATGAGATCTATGACAAGAAACTTCTCACAATTATATACTGTCTAGAAGAATGAGACTCTGAACTCTGAGATGTCTCTGAATTTAAGATAATCATAGATTATAAGAATCTTAAGTATTTATAACTATCTATAAACTCACTGAATAACAGATATAATAATCTGAGTTCTTAAGCTGCTTTCATTTTATAATACACTACTATTCTGACAGTCAGAACTCAATGACAGATACTCTCTTGTAATGAGAGTAAGATATGTCTTTCAATGTAACAGATACTCATTGAATGAACTGAGAATATCAGCTCTTAAATCTGAAGATATTAATTAATCAAGATAAAATAACTCATGACACTATACACACTTCTTTGATTAGAATATCTTCTCTTTAAACTAGTACTAATACTAATATCTTCACTTCTTCTACACTGACTAAATTGTGATATATAACAGCTCAAACTGATGAACTTCTTTAAGCACTTATCAAAGCAGTATATCAAGAAGCACTCTGATTTCTCTCAGAACCATGTATAAGAATCAACATCTCAGAATGCTTAATCAATGATAATAACACTCTACAATTCTATGAATGATACTGAGTCTCTTATTCTGAACTCTTATACACTCAGATAATACAAGAAATACATGATTCTTATATAACTGATTATTCAGATTATGAATAACTGTATTGAATAATCTCTCAAGAGTTCTACTGATCTGAGATATTAAACAGTATCAGACATTTCATCTAAAACTGTAATCATTATTTCTTCATCATTTTGTAAATGAACTGTAGAAAAGACCTGCTGAAACTGCTCAATATCTCTGATAGAATCTGATAAGATGTGATAATTAACTTTACTATTAATCTTTCTGAGAGTAAGAGTTGTAGAAATGTTCTGATTATTATGAACTGATTGAGTAAGAATGTAATATTGAAATCTTGTAATAAGATAAATACTGAATAAGTTATTGAAGCTTTTCTACAGAGCTCATTCTATCAGATGCATGAATTGTCAAGATCTATAGTATCAGATCAGAGCTGTTAATTTGTAAGTAATCTCTGAATAAGAATCTATCAAGTTCTCAAGATTATATACTGTTTATTAACTGTCTATCACTCTGAGACTGATGATATATTAGAATGAATGATTCAGACTGTAAAGAATTATCTTTATAAGTTCTATAATTACTTATAAGATAATTGATATGATCTTCTTCTACACACTGAAGTTACTATCAATGACTGAGATGTCATTTCAATAGATATAAGCTCATTCTTTTTCATACACAGATACCACATGAAGATATTGAATCTTCTAGAGATTATACACTTCATACTGAATCTCTGTAGTTCAATTCAGATTATCAACAATATAGTAACAAAGCTTCAAGATACTTATAATTGAGCAGAAGCCTTCATCATAAGCACTAAATAGAATTAAGAAGATTAAACTAATGTTCACTGAGATTCTACTGAGTAATATGAGATAGAAGATCTGATATGATTGAATCTTAAGAATATACAAATCACATGCTCATCTCATACACTGAATTACTGTCATATTAAATATAAGATAATAGAAGTTCTAGACAGTCATAATTATTATCTTAACATATCATCAGAAATTCACAATGTCTTTCATACAAGCTTGTTTCACTGTACTATTACTGATCTGTTTTCTTCTCAACTGACTTCTGATTGGCAGTTATCAGAGATTGTAGAAGAAGATAATGAACTTGAATGAGAGATTGAGAATATTCTTGATAAGAGACTTCACGGCTGCAGCTGATAATATCTTGTGAAATGAGTTAGCTATGATTATCTGATCTGAATCTCAACTCTGCATTATCTGAAACAGCAGCTCTTGATCAATGAAAACTATACACAATCTCACTTCTGAAAAGAAGAGGCTAATGTGACAGGCTGTGTCTGATCAATTATATAGACTATTTCATTACACTGCACAGAATTTTATCACTCTGATTCTCAGTCACTGATTCTTAGCTGAAAATCTACAGAATTTCTATTCTTTCACTCTGAAGCCTCATTATATACATCACTGTGTACATGTATAAATATTCATTCTGATCACTGATTCCTGCACTTTCTCTCTTTCCTTTTCTTCTTTAACATTTTTCACTTTGTTATATAAGACTTATATATTATACCGATCTATTCAGCGTAGGCCTCTTACAGAAAGTATTTTATAATCTCTTAAGCTTTAGTCAACTTATTAATAAGAGCTTTGATTTTAAACTTCTTTATAATAAGAACTGCTAAATAATCGAATTTAAAATAATTAATAAGAATAATTGAAGATTCTACACAGTAATAATCAATCACTGTGTCTACTTTATTTATAATACTCAAGAGATTACTCTTACTGCAGTTATAAAGACTGTTTTACATTATATTAACACTCTGTTTATATGATACATATATCTTAATTATCTAAATATTACTAATATTCAATGACTAATAAGAAATCTTATCTCTAGTATTATAATTAAGAGAGACTCTGAAATACTATTCTGTAAGATCTGCAAACTTGTAAAAGCTAAGAAGAAGATATTACAGATCTCTATAAGTAGAGCTAGCTTATACAGTGTCTGTCTACACTTTAATATCACTGATAATAGTAAATTCTTTAGTAATTTAGATGATTTCTCTTATTCTTTACAAGACTATAAATATCTACTTCTTATAGTGAATAATATTACATGATATAAGACTGTTTACTTCTTAAAGAATAAAGATCAGCTGCTGAATATTAAGAACTTATAGATAATAGAGTCACTTATCTATATATTAAAAGAAGGCTTATACAGAGAGTCTAGTAAGTGTACTGAATATAGTGAATAAATAATTTTAATCAGATACTACAGTGAGATAATATATAAAATATAAAATCTCTTAAAGAATAAAGTTATTATATTCAGTAGTGTGAAATTTAATAAGAATATTATACTGATATATCTTATAGACTCTACACTTAATAACTATAGTATAATTAAGATTTCTTATATATCAGCCATAACTGAATTCTCTGATAAAAATTACTCAAAGACTAATTAATTATCTGAATTTATATCTCTATAGAATATATTTCTCTCTCTATATATATTTTTAAAAGATATTACTCTCTTATCTATTATCATTATTACAGACTATAAAGTTAAATATCTCTGAAAGAAAGTTAGTAAGAAGCTATCTATAATTTTAAAAAGATATAGAAGATTTTGAAAAAATACTACAGCTTTCAATTTTATTACTCTGAAAATATTTAATATTATTAAATTTTAACTCTATTACATATTCAAGATCTGTATTACATACTGAAGCTCTGAGACTATTACAGAAATTAAAGTTTTATAAATATATGAAGAGATAGTTAAATACTTATAAAAGAAAGCTTGAATAGCTCTAATAAAAAAGAAGCTTAACTTTGTAACTGAGTATAAAATATTTAAAATAATAAATAAGTTAAATATTAAAATCCAAGTTCTTAGCAGCTACTGAGTTTATTATATTAAAATTAATATCAACAGTAATATTATATTCTGTAAAGTAAGATAAGTTATTTAAGACTTTTATTAATGAAGAAATATTCACTTTAGTAATATCTATATATTTATTATTTTCACTTCTATTATCCGTACAATACTTGTAGTCATAGTAACTAAGAACTGAAATATTTATTAAGTTAATTTTATTATAGTGTTTCTAAATACAGATCTCTTACTTAATAAGTAACTCTATATAAGATAGCTAACTGATTTTAATAATAATATCAGCTATATCTACATACTTCTATAATTTTTTACAGTTTAAAATAGATACTTTATCTATAGTTCAATCTTTTTATAAATTATTTAAAAGATATTAATTTCAAGTTCTCTTATTATAATAAGAGTCTTTGATTTAAAAGAGATTTTTAAATCTATCTCACTCTATATATAAATAATATTAAAGTTATAGACTCAGATATAAATACTTTTAAATAGATATTTATATAAATTATTAATTAATTCACTGTAAAGAATCTGAGCTCTGTAAATTACTATTTAAATATAAAAATTAAAAAGAATAAAAGTAATATTAAGCTTTTATAATCTATCTATATTAAATTAATATTAAATAAGTATAGAATGATAAACTTTAAAGTTATAAGAATTTTTATAAAATCTATATTTAATTTATAATCTGACTTTAAACTTCTTAATAAGTTTAAATATTAATATACTATCAGATCTTTTTAATATCTTGTTATTTATATTTATTCTAATATTTTCTTTATAACTGTAAAGCTTACACACTGATTAAATAAGTTAATATAAGTTTACTAAGCTGCTGTTAAAAGACTCTTTCATTATATTGATAGTACTACAGACTACTTTATTCAGTATACTACTAGACTGATCATGTAACTGTGTCTAAAATCAGAATTAAACTTTACAGTTATTATATTATCTAAAAGTATTACTTCTGATCATGATTTGTGTTCATTACATTGATTTCAAATCATATTATTTCAAATATTAAAGATCTCAGATTTACTTTTCAAATAATAATCTAGTTCTAGATAAAGAATATATTTGAATTCTTAGTCACATTTTCATTCTGATTTCATTATTGAGAATGGCATTAAATGAGACTATAAAATCATTTCTCACTTACATAATATTATAACATAGTACTTATTTATTGAAAATTTAACAGAGAGTGTTATTAAATATCATTACTTTTCTAAACACAGATTATAATTCATATAATTTTAGTTATAAAAAAATATAAAATACAAAAAAAATAAAAAAACAAAAAATAAAAGACAACAGAAAGAAAAAAAAATAAAAGAAAAAGAAAAAAATAAAAAATAAAAATAAAAGAAATTAAGATCATAGAGTTACAGCACTCTTAAAATACTCACTTCTCAGAGTCTTTACAATGTTTATTATCAACTGTGTATCTCTTATAGTAAGAGTAACATGACTGTGATAAGTTATTATCTCAATATTATGTAATAAATAATCAGTATATATCTGTATAAATGTGAATAATTAGAAAATATACACTTAAAAAGTGTGATCAGAGTGAACTCTGCTGTCACTTGAATAATATCAAGAATAGAACACTGAAATCAATGATTTCTCTCATTAATTTCATAGACAAGGTGTATGAAGATGATCTTGAAAAATATATAATTTTCTAACTTTTGATAAAAACAGATCTTATGAAGAGACTCTATTTTCATAATATCAGAGACTGAGTGTTAGTAAAAAGTGTTACTTTCATGCAATGTATATATACTTACTGCAGCAATTCACTCTCTGTGTATATAACTAAGAGTTATAGCTTTCTCATGCTACACAGCTCTCTCTGAGATGCTGTCACTGATTTATAACTCATACAGTCTTTCAGTTCAGTATACACTGTGTATATATAGTTCTGCATACTGAGGCTGTGTTGATCATTATAATCTGATATAGTACTTACTTTTCACAGGCCATGTTTCATTTGATTGAGAGAAAGAGAGATGCAAATGCTGTTTTATTTAAAAGAGAAATGAGTAATTGAATCTATAGAAGATAATTTGATTTCTTCTGTACTTGAAATTTGATTAGTCTATACTCTTCAATTTAAGAGTTTCTGAGAGTGTTTTAATAGTTTTTATATCAGCTTGAAATTAGTGATTGATTGAAGAAGAGAAAAGAGAGAAGAAAGAAATAAGAATAACTTATCTTTATAATATAAAAATAGAGAATTGCTGTAATCATTTATTCTAGTAATAAAGATCTGTTTTCTGCATATATCTCTGATACAGATTATATAATAACTGTATATAAAGAATATCAACAGTGCATTTATTAAATGAAGATAATATTACTATATAATACTGTAGCTGTTTTCATATATCTCTGAAAGCTGTTAATATTTTCTTTAAGTCTCTTTATATTTGATAAGTTAGTAATATATTTCAATACACTCTCTCTTTTATTATTATTATTATTATCATAATTATCATTATTATCACTATTAGTATTATCACTATTATTATTATTATTATTATTATTATTATCATTATTATTATTGTTATTATTATAATCATTATTATTATATTATTTCTGATCATCTCTTCTGTCTTTATTCCTCTTCAATAGTTACTGAAATTAATTATATTCTCTCTTTTTAAATATTCTGCAGTTCTGCAGATCATCAAGGCATATAAGCACTGTCACAGATTGAAGAAAGAGAAGACGAAGATATTTAAGTAAGAGAGACAGATTGTATGATATATATATATCTAAAGATAGTCTGTAAAAGAGTAGATAATATGATTTA
>NW_003101616.1:0-6420 GCF_000003855.2 Blastomyces gilchristii SLH14081 | reverse complement strand
GTGGATTATAGATCTTATATAAGAAGTGAAAAATGTTAGAGAAGGAAAGAAAGAGAAAGTTCAGAAATCAGTGATTGAAGTGAATATTTATATGTGTACACAGTGAAGCTTCAGAGCAGAAGAATAGAAATTTCATAAGTTTTTCAGCTGAGAATCAGTGACTGAGAATCAGAGCTTTCAGTGAAATCTGTGAAGTGTAATGAAATAGTCTATATAATTAATCAGGCGCAGGCCGCCCAATTAGCCCCCCCTTTTCGGAAGTGAAATAGAATTGTGAGTATGTGGTTCTCATTAATCAGGAGCTGCTGTCTCAGATACACACAAGAGCAGAGAGTCTAGATCAGGATTATATAGCTGACTCATTCTCATAGAGATATATATCAGTTACGGCTGCAGAGTCTCTACATCAAGAATATCTTCAATCTATCATTCAAGTTCATGGTCTTATTATATGATCTCTGACAGCTATCAGTCAGAAGTCAGTTGAGAAGGAAATGAATTAATGACAGTGTGATAAAGCAAGCTTATATGAAAGACATTATAAATCTCTAATAATGTATCAAGATAATAGTTATAACTGTCTAGAACTTCTATCACTTTATACTTTGTATAATAGTAATAAAGTGTGTGAGATGAGTGTGTGATCTGTATATTCTTAAGATTAAATTATATTAGATCTTCTATCTTATATTGCTCAGTGAGATCTTGATAAACATTGATTCAGTTCTCTTCATCTTGTTTAGCACTTGTCATGAAGACTTCTACTCAGTTACAGATGTCTCAGAGCTTTATTACTATGTTATTAATAATCTGAATCAGACTGTAAGAGTTCAGTGTGAACTGTGTGATCTCTAGAAGATTCAACACTTTCATATGATAACTGTGTATAAGAAAGAACAAGCTTACACTTATTAAGACAGTATCTTGATCATTGATAGCAATCTCTGTATATAGAAGAAGATTATATCAATCATCTTGTGAGTAATTGTAGAACTTATAAAGATAATTCTTTATAATCTGAATTATCTGTTCTGATGCATCATTGATCTCAGAGTGATAGATAGTTAAGAAACAGTGTATAATCTTAAGAACTTGACAGATTCTTGCTCAGAGAGCACTCATGAATTGATGATCTTAATTTAATACTATAAATCTCAGCAATTCATGTATCTGATAGAATGAGCTCTGTAGAAAAGCTTCAGTCACTTATTCAGCATTCATCTTATTGCAAGATTTCAATATTACATTCTTGCTCAATCAGTCTATAATAATCAGAATGTTTCTACAACTCTTACTCTTAGAGAGATTAACAGTGAAGTTAATTATCACATCTCATCAGATTCTATTAGAGACACTGAGTAATTTCAGCAGGTCTTTTCTACAGTTCTTTTACAAGATGATGAAGAAGTAACAGTTACAGTTTCAGATGAAACATCTGATGCTGTTTAATATCTCAGATCAGTAGAACTCTTAAGAGATTATTTAATACAGTTGTTCATAACCTGAATAACTGATCATATAAGAATCATGCATCTCTTGCATTATCTGAGTGTGTAAGAGTTCAGAATGAGAGATTCAATATTATTTATAAAATAGCAGAGTATTATTATCATTAATTAAGTATTCTGAGATGTTAGTTCTTATACATAGTTCTGAAAGAAATTGAAGTGCTTCTTAATATACTGCTTCAGTGAGTGTTTAAAGAAGTGTATCAATTTGAGCTGTTATATGCCACAATTCATCTAGTGTAGAAGAAGTGAAGATATCAGTATTAATGTCAGTTTGAAGAGAGAGTGTTCTAATTAAAGAAGTGTGTATAATGTCATGAGTTATTCTATCTTGATCAATCAATATCTTCAGATTTAAGAGCTGATGTTCTCAGTTCATTCAATGAGTGTCTGCTACATTGAAAGGCATATCTTACTCTTGTTATAAGAGAGCATCTGTCATTGAGTTCTGACTGTCAGAATGATAGTGTATTATAAAATGAAAGCAGCTTAAGAACTCAGATTATTATATCTATTATTCAGTGAGTTTATAGATAGTGATAAAGTACTTGAGATTCTTATAATCTGTGATTATCTCAAATTCAGAGATACTTCAGAGTTCAGAGTCTCATTCTTCTAGACAGTGTATCATTGTAAGAAGTTTCTTATCATAGATCTTATAATTGTATTCAGCAGAACTCAGTTTCTTAGATATGAAGATGCATGATTATAAGACATCTTCATCATTATATTATAATATAGCTTCTTCTATGATATAGTCAGAGAAATCAGCTTCAATAACTATCTTATAATCAGAATTGAATATTATCAGCAGAGAGGTATTAATGAACATCTTCTTTATTTATATAAATACAGCTTCAGTGTCTGCTGATCATTGAAATACTGAGTCTTTTTTAATGAGTTCTGTAAGTAATCTTGTGATATCTGAGAAGTTCTGTATAAATTACTGATAGAAGTTAGTAAATTCAATGAAGCTTTGTATATATTTCACAGTGTATAAGATCTCTTATTCAAGAATAGCAGAGACCTTCTCAGAATTCATTTGAATTTCCTTGTCAGCTTCTATGATACAGTCTAGATATTTTATACTTTTAATCTCAAAATTATACTTATCTATATCTATCAGTAGTTCTGCTTTCTGTAGTTATTATAATATCTTTTATACATGTTCTTGATATTCTTTCTTAAACTTATCAGTGAAGATGAGAATATTATCAAGATACACAGATACAAATTTATCAAGAAAATCTTGAAATGCTCAGTTACTATACTTCTGAAATATACTGAGAGTATTAGTCAGTCTGAAGAGTGTGACTACTCATTCAAAGAGACTATATTATGTTCAGAATACTATAAGCTACATATCATCTTCAGTGATGCAAATTCTATAAAATGCAGTGATGATATTTAACTTTGTAAATCATTGAGCTTATTTAATACAAGCTAGAGTTTTATTGATAAGAGATAAAGAATAACAGTTCTTCTTTATCAATCTGTTCAGTTCTCAATAGTTTATACAGAATCAGAGTTTCTCATCTAGTTTCATTGCAAAGAGAATAGAGGCTGCAGTGAAAGAGTTATTAATATATATGAATTCTTTATTCAATTCATCATTGAGTGTCTTTTAAAGAAGAAGAAGTTCATCTCAGAACATGTTATAAAGAAGGCCTTATAATAATTCAGAGTCTTTATTATTCTTCTTTTCTCACTTGATACTGTGATTCACTTCTGAGTCTCATAAGAGAGATATATCTATAGTATTGTTTTGTCAGAAGATATCTAGATATTCATGATATTATTAAGAGAGTTTCATATAAGAATCTGTTATTATATTACAGAATAACTTTTCTAGAGTCTTTTTAATATTGATCAGACTGACAGAGTAGATTATCACATAATTCTACTATCAGTGATCTTATTAATGATTCTGTCAGTGACTTCTTTTTCAGAGTATTTTATACACATTGACAGAGATCTGTGTCAGGTTCATGGTTTTATAAATATCATCTTTGTGAATTCTATCATTGTTAAGAAATATTAGGCTTCTATTTCAAGTGTTTAGTAAGATGTCTTATTCAGATAGCTAGACAAGTTCTAACATAAGACTATAATCAAGATTATTCACTTGATATGCATAGACATCTTCATGTTGATGTTCTTCAACATCTATGTTTAGTTTTATCATGTAATAGATGCAAATGTCTTTTAAATCATTAAATTCTGCAAGAAGTTGAGAATTTGATAAGAGAATACACTGAAGATTATAATATCTTATAACTGAAGATTTAATCATTGCATAATAACATAGACTACTGTCTATCATAGCTTTCATATTATACATATTATCTATCACAGTAGATACAAGAATTGCATTCATTATCATTTTCTCTTCAAATTATTGTTATCTGACCTCTTTAAGCTTCTATTTATGAATTTGAACAGAAGCTAATCTTTTCCCTGTTTTATCAGAGTAGTCTCATAGTTATCTTCTGAATCTTCTTTCAATACAATGTGATTGATAGACTGACTGTGTGACCGTGTCTGAGACCAGGACCAGATTTTTTAATAGTTTCATTACCAATTTGACTGATCTCATTACACAGTTTTAACATTAGATAGTAGTCTCATACTGTCTCAGTGGGACTTACTGTCTACTCTTGTCACATTTTCCAAATGGGATCATGATTTCCACTTCTCAATTTAAATTATTTTTATTGCTTTAAATGACTTTAAATCTTATTTGAGTGTTATCAAAAAGTGTTACTTTTTAAAAAATTAAAAATAGTCTAAAAAAAACCTTAAAATGTCTAAAAATAGTAACTTTATGCCAAGAATGGAACTAAATGGGACCAAATGAGATCACTTTCTCATTTTTTTCAAGTCATAGTTCCATTTTAAGATCTGATATATAGTCACTTTACATGTTTTTTTGATAGCCAGTCCCAGCGGGATTCACGCCAAGAAATGTATGAGACCAGACCAAATGGGACCAAACGTGAAATTCATGGTCCCGGCGGCCAGTCTAGTGATTGACATGAACAGACACTGATTCATTCTTTGAGTGAGAAGACACTGATCTTTCTCTTGAGTGAGAAGACACATAGATTAATTAACAGTTGAAAGCAATTGTTCTGATCAGTTACAGTTGATACACACTTCTTGTTGACATTGATTAATGACTTCTTCAGAGGTGATTTCAGGGACTCAGAAGCCTGTTCAGACAGCAGAGATTCTTGCTTATATATAGATGTTTGAGTCTACTCAGTTCATAGTATCTGTATCATTGTTGTTGTTCCTTAGTGCAGATATATGAGTGACTGAGTTACTTCTCTGTGTAAGTGTGTGAGTGTAATGTCTTCTGTCACTGTTCTATATACTCTTGAGCTTGATAAGATGATTGTTCAATGTCTGAAGCTGTGTGCAGAAGCCTTTATAAGTTGAGTCTTTGTTTATACTTATAAGAGTCTGTAAGAGTTTGAAAGTTAATGTCTTCTTAAGTATACTAATCTTCATTTGATTCTCTCAAGATTGATCATCTGCTTCTAAGATCTTGATATCAAAGTCAGAAATGAATATTGTAAGAAAAGTGTTTCTCTGTCAGATGCTCTATAATCAATCTAATACTTTCTATTATATAACAGTGTCTCAGAACAAAATATTAAGATGTTTAATAATATTATCAGATATTTGTAATACTGATTCACATGCTTTCATTCATGAATGAAACTTCTGTTTTATGTAATTCTTCAATTATTCATTGATATATCAATCTTGATTGATTAGTGAACTGATGATATCTTTATTCACACTCAGTTTCACAAGCATTTTCATTCTTCATGATGAGTAGAGAGTGAGATCAAAAGTTTTAAAATATGCAGAAGCATCTAAGTGTTCTTTCAGTGCTTTTGTAGTTGATTCTGTAGATGTTGAAATTGCATGAATTTCTTATTGAGTTAATTGTTGAATTTTCTCATATTGAAGTTGTTGAGTTGTATGTATATCAGCTATCTGTTGCTGTTGTAATTTCAATATTATTCAGAGTCACTGTGATATTACTTCTATACTCACATTTGAGAGTTCTCTCATATTATCATTAGACATGATTATGTTGTTTATCAGATGTGAGATATCTGTGAAATTAGAAGAAGTGTAATTGTATGAATATCTCATATATCTGTAGTGTCAGAACTCTCAGATCTTTCACTGATATTTTCTTTGTAAGATCTTGTTCTCTTTGTAAGATCTTGTTGCAGAGTCAGAGTAACTGATAAGCAAGCTTCTATCTGAGAACTCAGTGTCTGCTTAACTATTTAACTGTTTCTCTATTTCTTATATGTTGTTATGTGTTTGAATATCTCAGTGAGTAATTATTTCTAATGAGGCAATGATATGTGAATAATTGTTTCTAATAAGAAGATAATGAATATTTTTCAAGTGTAAGAGGCCTATGCTGAATAGATTGATATAATATATAGATCTTATATAACAAAGTGAAAAGCATTAGAGAAGAAAAGAAAGAGAAAGTGTGAGAATCAGTGATTGAAGTGAATATTTATATGTGTACGCGGTGGTGCTTTGAGGCGGAAGAATAGAAATTCCATGAATTTTTCAGCTGAGAATCAGTGACTGAGGATCAGAGCTTTCAGTCAAATCTGTGAAGTGTAATGAAATAGTCTATATGATTGATCAGGCGCAGCCCGCCACAGTAACACTTCTGATAGATTTAGACTGAACTAAGTATAGAAATAATATAGATAACACTGTCTGTGAAAGATTTAAAAAGAAGATAGTAAAGAGTCTTATACTGCAGTGATAAGATCAGAAGAAGTCTCAAGAATAATTTGAGATCAAGATAAAGAGAGAGAGAGAGAAGAAGAGTATTACTGTAAATAAACAGTAACAGAAGAAGAGT
>NW_003101617.1:26989-32502 GCF_000003855.2 Blastomyces gilchristii SLH14081 | reverse complement strand
AATCACTCTCATTCACTGTCTGATTAAATCTGGTCATTTTCACGCCATTCTCTCAGAAATGTCATTTCAGATTTTTTGAGGCTTGGTCCTGGTGGGACTCATATCAGAAATGTATGAGATCAGATCAATGGGATCAAATGTGAAATTCATGGTCCCGCCGGCTAGTCTAAGCCTGTCACATTAGTCCCTTCTTTCAAAAGCAGTCCTTCTTGATCAAGGGCTGCTGTTTCAGATAACACAGAGCTCAGAGTTCAGGTCAGTTAATTATAGCTGACTTATTTCACAAGATATTGCTGACTGCAGTCATAGAGTCTCTCATTGAGAATATTCTCAATCTCTCACTCAAGTTTATTATCTTCTTCTATGATGTCTGATGACTGTCAGTCAGAAGTCAGTTGAGAAGAGAACAGATTAGTGATAGTACAGCAGAGCAAGCTTGTATGAAATATATTATAAATCTCTGATAATGTGTCAAGATAATAGTTGTGGCTATCTAGAACTTCTATCACTTTATACTTGATATGATGATAATCTAGTGTACAAGATGAATGTGTGATTCATATATTCTTAAGATTCAATCATATCAGATCTTCTATCTTATATTGTTCAGTGAGATCTCAGTGAACATTGATATGATTCTCTTAATCTTGTTTTACAGTTGTTATGAAGGCCTCTGCTTAATTACAGGCATCTCAGAGCTTCATTACTATATTATTGACAATCTGAATTGAACTGCAGAGGTTCAGTGTGAACTGTGTAATCTCTAGAAGATTTAACACTTTCATGTAATATCTGTGTGTAAGAAAGAACAGGCTTATATCTGTTGAAATGACATTTTAATCATTGATAGTGATCTCTGTATGTAGAAGAAGATCATATCAATTATCTTATAAGTAATTACAGAACTTACAGAGATAATTCTTCATAATCTGAATTGTTCATTCTGACACATTATCAGTCTCAGAATGATAGACAGTTGATAGACAGTATATAATCTTAAGAACTTGACAGATTCTTGTTCAGAGAGTGCTCATGAATTGACAGCTCTGATTCAATACTATAGATCTCGGTAATTCATGCATCTAATAGAATAGGCTTCATAGAAAAGCTTCAGTGACTTGTTCAGTATTCCTCTTATTATAAGATTCTAATATTATATCTTTGCTCAGTTAATTCACAATGATCAGAATGTTTCTACAACTCTTGCTCTCAGATAGATTGATAGTGAAGTCAATTACTACATCTTATCAGATTCTATTAGAGATATTAAGTGATTTCAATAGACCTTTTCTACAGTTCTTTCATGAGATAATAGAAGAACAGTAATTGCAGTTTCAGATGAAGTGTCTGATACTGTTTGATATCTCAGGTCAGTAGAACTCTCAGAAGATCATTCTATACAGTTGTTTATAGCCTGAATAACTGATTATATATGAATCATGCATCTCTTGTATTATCTGAGTGTGTAAGAGTTCAGAGTGAGAGACTCAGTGTCATTCATGAAATTGTAGAGTATTATTATCATTCATTGAACATTCTGAGATATTAATTCTTATACATAGTTCTGAGAGAAATCAGAATGCTTCTTAATATACTGCTTCAGTGAGAGTCTGAAGAAGTTCATTCATCTGAGCTGCTGTATACCACAGTTCATTCAGTGTAGAGAAAGTAAAGATATTAATAACAGTTCTAACTGAAGAAGCATATATAGTGTCATAAACTGTTTTATCTTGATTAACTAGTATCTTCAGATTCAAGAGTCAGTGCTCTCAGTTCATTTAGTAAGTATCTATTATATCAGATAGCATATCTTGCTCTCATTGTAAGAGAGCATCTGTCATCAAGTTCTAGCTATCAGAATGATAGTGTATTGTAAAATGAAAGCAGCTTAAGAACTCAGATCATTGTATCTATCATTCAGTGAGTTTACAGATAGTTATGAAGTATTTAAGATTCTTATGATCTATGACTATCTTAAATTCAGAGATACTTCAGAGTTCAGAGTCTCATTCTTTTAAACAGTGTATAATTATGAGGAGTTTCTTGTTATAGATCTCATAATTGCATTCAACAGAACTTAGTTTCTTAGACATGAAGATACATGATTGTAGAACATCTTCATTATTATATTATAATATCACTTCTTCTGTTATATAGTCAGAGAAATCAGCTTTAATAACTGTCTTATAATCAGAATCAAATGTTATCAGCAGAGAAGTATTAATAAATATCTTCTTCATCTGTATAAATGCAGCTTCAGCATTCACTGATTATTGAAATACTGAGTCTTTCTTAGTGAGATCTGTAAGTGGTCTTGTGATATCTGAGAAGTTTTGTATAAATCACTGATAGAAGTTAGTAAATTCAATGAAGCTTTATACATCTTTCACAGTATGTAAAGCTTCTTATTCAAGAATAATGAAGACTTTCTCAGAATTCATTCAAATCTTCTTATCAGCTTCTATAATAAAACTCAGATACTTAATACTCTTGACTTTAAAATTATACTTATCAATATCTATCAGTAGTCCTGCTTCTTATAGCTGTTGTAATATCTTTTATATATACTCTTGATATTCTTTTCTGAATTCATCAGTAAAGATAAGAATGTTATCTAAATAAGCAGATATAAACTTATTAAGGAAATCTCAGAGTGCTCAGTTGATATACTTCTGAAATATACTGAGAGTGTTAGTCAGTTCAAAGAGTGTGACTATTCATTCAAAGAGATCATAACATGTTCAGAATACTATAAGTCATTCATCTTCTTCAGTGATATGAATCTTATGAAATGCAGTGATGACATCTAGTTTTATAAACTATTAAGCTCATCTGATTCATGCTAGAGTTTCATTGATAAGAGATAAGAAATATCAATCTTTCTTTATCAATCTATTCAGATCTCAGTAGTTCACACAGAATCAGAGTTCTTTACCTAGTTTCTTTGCAAAGAGAATAGAGGCTGTGACAGAAGAGTTGCCAATGCATATAAATTCTTTATTTAATAGATTATTGAGTGTCTTTTGAAGAAGAAGAAGTTCATCTCAGAACATATTATAAAGAGAGTCTTATAACAGTTTGAGATTCTTATCATTCTTTTTCTCTAACTTGATACTGTGATTCACTTCAGAATCTCATAAGAGACATATATTCATAATATTATCTTATCAGAAGACATCTAGATATTCATGATATTATTAATAGAGTTTCATACAAGAATCTGTTATTATAACACAGAATAATTTTTCTAGAGTCTTTTTAATATCAGTCAGACTGATGAAATAGATTGATATATGATTCTGCTATCAGTGATTCTTTCAGTGACTTCTTTTTCTGAGTATTTCATAGATATTAACAGAGATCTGTATCAGATCAATAGTCTTGTGAATGTTATCTTTGTGAATTCTATCATTGTTAGAGAATATCAAGCTTCTGTTTCAAGTGTTTAATAAGATGCCTTGTTCAGATAGTCAGATAAGTTCTAATATAAGATTATAATCAAGATTATCAACTTTATATACATAGATATCTTCATATTAATATTCTCTCATATCTATGATCAGCTTCATCATGTAACAGGTACAAATGTCTTTTGAATCATCAAATTCTGTGAGAAGTTGAGATTTTGATAAAGAGATATACTGAAGATTATGATATCTTACAACTGAAGATTTTATTATTATATAGTAACATAGACCACTGTCTATCATGACTTTCATATTATATATATTATCAATCATAATAAATACAAGAATCACATTCATTATTATCTTCTCTTCAAATTATTATCATCTGATCTCTTTAAGCTTCTGTTTATGAATTTAAACAGAAGCTAATCTTTTTTCTGTTTCACTGAGATATTCTCATAGTTATCTTTTAAATCTTTCTCTAATGTAACATGATTGACATGAACAGACACTGATTTATTCTTTGAATGAGAAGACACTGATCTTTCTCTCAAGTATGAAGATACATAGGTTGATCAGCAGTTGAAAGCAATATATTCTGATCAGTTACAGTTAATACACACTTTATATTGATATTGATCAGCAACTTCTTCAGAAGTGATTTCAGAGACTTGAAAGTCTGTTCAGACAGTGAAGACTCTTGCTTATGTATAGATATTCAAGTCTATTCAATTCATGACATCTGTATCATTGTTATTTCTCAGTATAGATGTATGAGTTGCTGAGATGTAATATCTTCTATCACTGTTCTGTATATTTCTGAGCTTGATAAGATGATCATTCATTATCCAGAGCTGTGTGCAGAAGTCTTCATAAGTCTGGTCTTTATCTGCACTTATAAGAGTCTGTAAGAGTTCAAAAGTTAATGTCTTCTTAAGTATACTAATCTTCATTTGATTCTCTCAAGATTGATCATCTGCTTCTAGAATCTTGATGTTAAAGTCAGAGATGAATGTTGTAAGAGAAGTGTTTCTCTGTCAGATACTCTGTAATCAATCTAATACTTTCTATTGTATGACAGTGTCTTGAAACAGAATATCAAGATATTTCATGATGTTATCAGGCATTTGCAATGCTAATTCACATACTTTTATTCATAAATAAAACTTCTATTTCATGCAATCTTTCAATTATTCATTGATATATCAATCTTAATTAATTAATGAACTGATAACATCTTCATCTACACTCAGTTTTGCAAGCATTTTCATCCTTTATAATGAGTAGAGAGTGAGATCAGAAGTATTGAAATATGTGAGAGCACTCAAGCATTCTTTCAGTACTTTTGTATTCAGTTCTGTAGATGTTGAAATTGTATGAGTTAATTATTGACTCTCTTTATATTGAAGTTATTAAGTCACATGCATGTCTGCTATCTGTTGCTGTTGTAATTTTAACATTGCTCAGAGTCACTGTGACATCATGTCTATGCTCACATTTAAGAGTTTCATATTATTATTAGACATGGTTATATCAATCATCAGATGTATAATATCTGTGAAATCTGAAGAAATGTAATCATATTCTCATATATCTGAGTATCAGAACTCTCAGGTCTTTCACTGACATTCTCTTATAAGATCTTTATTACAGGGTCAGAGTGACTGATGAGTAAGCTTCTATCTGAGAACTCAGTATCTGCTTAACTGTGTTTTCTCTTTCTTATATGTTGTTATGTGTTTGAATATCTCTTAATGAATAATCATTTCTAATGAGAAGACAATGAATGTTTTTATAGTGTAAGAGACCTACACTGAATAAATTAGTATAATATTGATAGGTCTTATATAACAAAGATAAAAACATTAGAGAAGAAAAGAAAGAGAAAGTGTGAGAATCAGTGATTGAGATGGATATTTATACGCGTATGTAGTGATGTAAACAGTGGAGCTTTGAGGCAGAAGAATATACGCGCGTTCGTAGCGGCCGAGGATCAGCAATTGAGAATGGCTGAGAATCAGAGCATACACATTTGAGAATGAAGTGATTGAAATCTGTGAAGTGTAACGAAATAGTCTATATAAGATCGGGCGCAGCCCGCCACAT
>NW_003101617.1:14847-26639 GCF_000003855.2 Blastomyces gilchristii SLH14081 | reverse complement strand
TATGAAATAATTATTAACAGATTATATGTAGATTACTGAAGAGTTATCTCTCTACTGTAATTACTGTAACTTTATTCAGAAATATTCATTATAAACTAATTATAACTCTAATGAAATTTTCTAACATCTGAAGTTCTCAGAATGCAGATAATAAAAGAAAAATAATCAGAAAATTACTACTGAGCTGATAAGTTACTCTATCAGATAATGATTTTTAATAATACTAACTTTCTAATTTGAAGAAAATTATATGAAAATAATCATATATCAGTACTCTGATTTCATAACTCTTATCTGATAACTTCTGTAAATAATTACTTTATATATATATATCTCTGAATCTTTCTCTTTAATTAATTGAAAACTCTGAATTCTGAACACTTCTTCAAATACTTAATTCAAATCTTTATATTTCATATTAATTATGTCTTCAGTTCAATCTTGAGATACACTATAAAGTTAGTATATAACATCTAAAATCAGAGTTGAAGAATTATTGAAGAGTATCTCTCACAGTGAATGTATAAACTAGTATAAATAATCTTACATTTATAAGAGTTACATGTTATTACATTGATGAGAACTGAACTTATTAAGAGATATTAATTGAATTTGAATCATTAATCAGTAGTTATACTGAGAATTATATAATAGAGATATTAATAACAGTGATTAAAAATGACTATTGAGATATTAGTCTCAGTCTTCTTACAATTATAACTGATAATACTGTGAATAACTACACTATAATAAAGAGCTTAGAGTAAAAATTGACTTTGCACTTCTGAAATGATAAATAAGATCATATTCTCTGCATTACTTATATGATTCAACTTATAATATAAACACTGATAAAGAATCTTAACATTGAGACAATGAATAATAAGATAACTGATTCTTGAAATAAGAATGAGATGAAAGTGATTACTTAAGTAACTTTTACATTTACTTTGTAAAAGATAATGTTTTTTAATAACACTTTTTAATAATGCTTTTTGATAATGCTACTATTATTTTTGAATAGATTGACTAATAATTTAAATATCATAGATTCAAAACATTGCTAATGTGATTTATACCTTCTCTAAATAATAACAATAATTTCATGATATTCAATAAATAAACAAATCAGTCACATCACTGAATATGATACAGAATATTAGAACATAGTAAAGTTCAATATATATAAGAGGCCTACGCCGAATAGATCGGTATTATATTGATAGAT
Organism: Blastomyces gilchristii SLH14081; assembly: GCF_000003855.2. Taxonomy (NCBI): domain Eukaryota; kingdom Fungi; phylum Ascomycota; class Eurotiomycetes; order Onygenales; family Ajellomycetaceae; genus Blastomyces; species Blastomyces gilchristii. The sequence goes on along the minus strand of NW_003101617.1, from coordinate 25,411 downwards.
CTTATATAACAAAGAGAAAAACATTAGAGAAGAAAAGAAAGAGAAAGTGTGAGAATCAGTAATTAGAGTGAATATTTATACACATATGTAATGATGTACACAGTGAGGCTTCAGAGTGGAAGAATCTATACGCGTTTATAACAGCCGAGAATCAGTGATCAAGAATGACTGAGAATCAGAGTGTATACATTTCATAGCAGCTGAGAATCAGTAATCAAGAATGGTCAAGAATCAGAGCATATATGTTCAAGCATGAAGTAGTTAAAATCTGTGAAGTGTAACAGAATAGTCTATATAATTAATCAGGTGCAGCCTGTTACATTAGCTTCTTTCTTTCAGAAGCAGTTCTCATCAGTCAAGACTCACTATTTCAGATAACATAGAACTCAGAGTTCAGATCAGTTGATTATAGTTAACTCATTGCACAAGATATTATTGACTGCAGCTGTGTGATCTCTTATCAAGAATATCTTTAATCTCTCACTCAAGCTCATTATCTTCTTCTATAATCCCTGGCAGTTGTCAGTCAGAAGTTAGTTAAGAAGAGAACAGATCAGTGATAGTGTAGCAGAGTAAGCTTGTATAAAAGACATTATAAATCTCTAATAATGTGTTAAGACAGTAGTTATAACTATCTAGAACTTCTATCACTTTATATCTGATATAGCAGTAATCTAGTGTATAAGATGAATATGTGATTTGTATATTCTTAAGATTCAATTATATCAGATCTTCTATCTTATATTATTCAGCAGAGTCTTAGTAAATATTGATTTAATCTTCTTAATTCTGTTTAGCACTCATCATGAAGGCTTCTACTCAATCACAGATATCTTAGAGTTTTATTACTATATTATCAGTGATCTGAATCAGACTGCAGAGATTCAATATGAACTGTATAATCTCTAAAAGATCTAACATCTTCATGTGATAACTATATGTAAGAAAGAACAGACTTATATCTATTAAAATAATATCTCAATCATTGATAGTAATCTCTGCATGTAGAAGAAGATCATGTCAGTCATCTTATAAGTAATTATGAAACTTATGAAGATAATTCTTTACAGTCTGAATTATCTGTTCTGATGTATTATCAGTCTCAGAGTGATAGACAGTTGACAGATAGTATATAATCTTGAGAACTTGACAGATTCTTGTTCAGAGAGTACTCATGAATTGACAGTCTTAATCTGATACTATAGATCTCAGTAACTTATATATTCAATAGAATGAACTTCATAAGAAGACTTCAGTGACTTGTTCAGTATTTATCTTATTACAAGATTTTAATATTACATCTTTACTTAGTCAGTTAATAATAATCAGAATGTTTCTATAACTCTTACTCTCAGATAGATTAATAGTGAAGTCAATCACTATATCTTATCAGATTCTATCAGAGATATTAAGTGATTTCAGTAGATCTTTTCTACAATTCTTTTATAAGATAATAGAAGAACAGTAGTTGCAGTTTCAGACAAAGTATCTGATACTATTTAATATCTCAGATTAATAGAACTCTCAGAAGATCATTCTATATAGTTGTTCATAATCTGAATAGTCAGTTATATATAAAGTATGCATCTCTTATATTATCTGAGTGTGTAAGAGTTCAGAGTGAGAGACTCAGCATCATTCATAGAATTGTAGAGTATTATTATCATCAATTAAACATTCTGAGATGTCAGTTCTTACACATAGTTCTGAAGAAAATCAGAATACTTCTTATCATACTGCTTCAGTGAGTGTTTAAAGAAGTTCATCAGTTTAAGCTACTGTATGCTATAGCTCATCTAATGTAGGTTTGCGAGAAGTTAAGATATCAGTGACAGTTCTAATTGAAGAAGCATGTATAGTTCTAATTGAAAGAGCATATATAGTGCCATGAGCTGTTTCATCTTAATCAACTAGTATCTTCAGATTCAAGAGCTGGTACTCTCAGTTCATTCAGCAAGTATCTGTTACATCAGATGTCATATCTTACTCTCATTATAAGAGAGCATCTGTCATCAAGTTCTGACTGCTAGAACAGTAGTATATTGTAAAATGAAAGCAGCTTAAGAACTCAGATCATCACATCTGTCATTCAGTGAGTTTACAGATAGTTATGAAGTATTTGAGATTCTTATAATCTGTGATTATCTCAAATTCAGAGATATTTTAGAGTTCAGAGTCCCATTCTTCTAAACAGTGTATAATTGTAAGAAGTTCTGTATTATAGGTCTCATAATTGTATTCAGTAAGACTCAGTTTCTTAGATATAAAGACATATAATTGTAGAACATCTTCATTATCATATTATAATATCACTTCTTCTGTTATGTAGTCAGAGAAATCCGCTTCAATAACTATCTTATAATCAGAATTGAATATTATCAGTAGAAAGATATTAATGAATATCTTCTTTATCTGTATAAATACAGCTTCAGTATTCACTGATTATTAAAATACTGAGTCTTTCTTAGTAAGTTCTGTAAGTAGTCTTATAATATCTGAGAAGTTTCATATAAATCACTGATAGAAGTTAGTGAATTCAATGAAGCTTCATATTTCTTTCACAGTATATAAAGCTTCTTATTCAAGAATGACAGAGATCTTCTCAGAATTCAATCAAATTCTCTTATCAGCTTCTATGATGAAACCTAAGTATTTGATACTCTTAACTTCAAAATCACACTTATTAATATCAATTAATAGTTCTGCTTCTCATAGTTATTGTAATACTCTTTGTACATACTCTTGATACTCTTTTCTGAATTCATTAGTGAAGATGAGAATATTATCTAAATAAGTAGATACATACTTATTAAGAAAATCTCAGAGTACTCAGTTAATATACTTCTGAAATATACTGAGAACATTAATCAGTTCAAAGAATGTGACTATTCATTCAAAGAGATTATAATATATTCAGAATATTATAAGTCATTCATCTTCTTCAGTGTTATGAATCTTATGAAACATGATAATGATATCTAACTTTGTAAATCATTGAGCTTATCTGATATATGCTAGGGTTTCATTGATAAGAGATAAGAGATAACAATCTTTCTTTATCAATCTGTTCAGATCTCAGTAGTTCACACAGAATCAGAGTTCTTTATCTAGCTTCTTTACAAAGAGAATAGAAGCTGCAGTAGAAGAGTTACTAATATATATAAATTTCTTATTTAACAGGTTATTGAGTGTCTTTCAAAGAAGAAGAAGTTCATCTCAAGACATATTATAAAGAAGGTCTCACAGTGACTTGAAATTCTTATTATTCTTCTTTTCTAACTTGATACTGTGATTCACTTCTGAGTCTTATAAAGAAGGTATATTCATAATGTTATCTTGTCAGAAGACATCTAGATATTCATGATATTATTAAGAGAGTTTTATGTGAGAATCTGTTATTATAGTATGAGATAACTTTTCTAAGGTCTTTTTGATATTAGTCAGACTGATGAAATAGATTGATACATAGTTCTGCTATCAGTGATCTTATCAGTAACTCTGTCAGTCATTTTAATGATGACTTCTTTTTCAGAGTATTTCATAAGTGTTGACAGAGATCTGTGTAAGATTCATAGTCTTGTGAATATCATCTTCATAAATTCTATCATTATTAGAGAATATTAAGCTCCTGTTTCAAGTATTCAGCAAGATGTCTTATTCAGATAGTCAGATAAGTTCTAATATAAGATTATAATCAAGATTATCAACTTCATAGGTGTAAATATCTTCATATTAATATTCTTTCACATCTATGTTTAGTTTTACTATATAACAGATATAAACATCTTTTGAATCATTAAATTCTGTGAGAAGTCAGAGTTTTAATAAAGAGATACACTGAAGGTTATAATATCTTACAACTGAAGATTTTATCATTGTATAGTAACATAGACTGCTGTCTATCATGACTTTCATATTATACATGTTATCAATCACAGTAGATACAAGAATCACATTCATTATCATTTTCTCTTCAAATCATTGTCATTTAATCTCTTCAAGCTTTTGTTTATGAATTTGAACAGAAGTTAATCTTTTCTCTGTTTCATCAGAACATTCTTATAGTTATCTTCTGCATCTTTCTTCACTGCAATGTGATTAATGTGAACAGGTGCTGATCTGTTCTTTAAACAGAGAGGCACTGATCTTTCTCTCAAGTGTGAAGACACATAGATCAATCAGCAGTTGAAAGCAATGTGTTCTAATTAATTACAGGTGATGCATACTTCACATTGACATTAATCAGTGACTTTCTCAGAAGTGATTTTAGAGACTTAAAAGCCTGTTCAAACAGTGGAAACTCTTGCTTATGTATAGACATTTGAATCTATTCAGTTCATAACATCTGCATCATTGCTGTTCTTCAGCACAAGTATATAAGTGACTGAAGTGTAACATCTTCTATCACTGTTCTGTATACTCTTGAGCTTGATAAATCAATCATTCAATATTCAGAGCTGTGTGCAGAAACCTTTATAAGTCTGATCTTTATCTACACTTATCAGAGCCTGTAAGAGTTTGAAAGTTAATATCTTCTTGAGTATACTAATCTTCATTTAATTCTCTCAAGATTGATCACCTGCTTCTAGAATCTTGATGTCAAAGTCAGAGATAAATGTTGTAAGAGAAGTGTTTCTCTATCAGACACTCTGTAATCAATTTAATGCTTTCTGTTGCATAGCAGTGTCTCAGAACAGAACATTAAAATATTTGATAATATTGTCAGGCATTTGTAACACCAGTTCACATGCTTTCATTTATGAATGAAACTTCTGTTTCACATAATTCTTCAATCATTTATTGATATATTAATCTTGATTAATTAATAAACTGATGACATCTTCATCTACACTCAGTTTTACAAGCATTTTCATTCTTCATGATAAGTAGAGAGTGAGATCAGAAGTATTGAAATATATAGAAGTATCTAAGCATTTCTTCAGCACTTTTGTATTTAATTCTGTAGATGTTGAAATCATATGAATTAATTATTGAATCTCTTCATATTAAAGTTGTTGAGTTGCATGTATATCTGCTATCTGTTGCTGTTATAATTTCAATATTGCTCAGAGTCACTATAACATCATATCTATGCTTATGTTCAAGAGTTCTCTCATATTGTCATTAGACATAATTATATCATTTGTCAGATGTGTGATATATGTGAAAGTGTAATTGTATAAATATCTCATACATCTGAGATGTCAGAACTTTTAAGTCTTTCACTGACATTCTCTTGTAAAATCTTATTACAGGGCTAGAATAACTGACAAGTAAGCTTCTATCTGAGAACTCAGTGTTTACTTAACTGTTTCTCTTTCTTACATGTTATTACATATTCAGATATCTCTCAATGAATAATCATTTCTAATGAGAAGACAATATGTAAATAATTTTTTCTAATAAGAAGATAATGAACATTTTTCTACTGTAAGAGGCCTATGCTGAATAGATCAGTATTATATTGATAGATCTTATATAATAAAGAGAAAAACATTAGAGAAGAAAAGAAAGAGAAAGTGTGAGAATCAGCAATCAGAGTGAATATTTATACACATATATGATAACATATGTAATGAGGCTTCAGAGTGGAAGAATCTATACGCGTTCATAGCGGCCGAGGATCGGTGATTGAGAATGGCTGAGAATCAGAGTGTACGCGTTTCACGATGACTGAGGATTGATGATTGAGAATGGCTGAGAATCAAAGTGTACGCATTCGAGAATGAAGCGGTTGAAATCTGTGAAGTGTAACAGAATAGTCTATATGATTGATCGGGCGCAGCCCGCCACAATATATAAGATAACTATTCAGACTATTCAATTGTATCAGATAATTGATTATTGAGTGCAATACTCTGATTAAAAAAAGATTCAGATATTAAAACTTTCTCATATAAAGTAAACTCAGTTGAAATATGTGATTAATTTACTGTTTCAGTTTTATAAGATAATAAAGACAGTTTTAATCACTTATACAGTAATACTGCAGTCAGTCTGATAAGTGTATAATAGTTTATTTACTCATCTTAAGAAGCAGTTGAATCACTTAAAAAGAAATTCAGTCTGAGATAATACTATAGACTATAGTGCAGGCTATTATTACTGTAAGAGATAAACTGATATATTACTACAGTAAAATTGAACAACCTTTTACAGAGTACTATACTATAGCAGCTCTACTAGATCTCTTCTGTTAAGTTAATATCTATACTTTCTAAGATTGAACAGAGAAGAAATAAGACTTGTATATTAAATTAGTCTGAGACTACTACAATATCAACTATCAGAGATTTGAATGAGCAGATGTTTGAGATATGAAGATAGTGAAATACAATTCTCTAGTAAGTAATGATCTTTGATAACACTTCATATTATATAGAACTATAATACTAACTTTGAAATAGAACTTACATACATTAATTACAACTGAAAATGAGACAAAACTATATACTTATAAAACTGAATTTGACTGCTATCTTCAAGATAATTTCATAAATTTACACATCAAATCAATTCTAGAGTTATAAAAAATTATTAAGAGTATATATTTAACTGTTACACTGATGATGTATAATATTCTGACAATTTCATTGACAGAGATGAAAATGAAGTGAAAGTTCAACTTAAGTTAAGATATTCATTACTATCACTAAGAACAATTATAAGAAGAAATAATCAAGAAACTCATGATTATAAAATATGAAATTATCAGACAGTTTAATATCTCTGATCACAGTATATCAGAGAAGTGTAGTTTTCATAAGAAAGTGAAGAATAAACTTGTACAAGAATGTATTTAGTTATTTCATGAGTGTTATCAATAATTGTCATCAAATTCTGATTATATAAGCAATCACTGAATAAACTGAATGAGACTGAATTTGATCTTCAGTCTCAGTCTTATTCTGATTTTGAAAGAATGATTATCTTTCACAGTTTATTCTGAGAAATTTCTCTTATTTCACTGTTCTTGAATTAAATCTGGTTATTTTTCACATCATTTCTCTCAGAAATGATTCATTTTCAGATTTGTTTTAGGCTTGATTTTGGTGAGACTAGACTGGCCGCCAGGACTATGAATTTTATATTTGATTTCATTTAGTCTGGTCTCATACATTTCTTGGCGTGAATCCCGCTGAGACTAGCCATTAAAAAAACATGTAAAGTGACTATATATCAGATCTTAAAATGAAACCATGACTTGAAAAAAATGAGAAAGTAGTCTCATTTTGTTTCATTTAGTTTCATTCTTGACATAAAGTTACTATTTTTAGACATTTTAAGGTTATTTTTAGACTATTTTTAATTTTTTAAAAAGTAATACTTTTTGGTAACACTCAAATGAGATTTAAAGCCATTTAAAGCAATAAAAATAATTTAAATTGAGAAGTGAAAATCATGATCTCATTTGAAAAATGTGATAAGAGTAGACAGTAAGTCTCACTGAGACAGTATGAGACTACTATCTAATGTTAAAACTGTGTAATGAGATCAGTTAAATTGATAATGAGACTATCAAAAAATCTGATCCTGGTATCACACACGGTCACACGGTCAGTCTAGGTAAGACTCACATCAAGAAATGTATGAGATCAGATTAAATGAGATTAAATGTGAAATTCATGATCTCAGCAGCCAGTCTACTGAAGATTATAATATCTTATAACTGAAGATTGAATCATTGCATAATAACATAGACTGCTGTCTATCATGACTTTTATATTATACATGTTATCTATCACAGTAGGTATAAGAATTGTATTCATTATTATTTTCTGTTCAAATTATTATTATCTGATCTTTTCAAACTTCTGCTTGTAAATTTGAACAGAAGCTAATCTTTTCCCTGTTTTATCAAGATATTCTCATAGTTATCTTCTGAATTCTTCTTCAATATGATATGATTAGCACGGACTGACACTGATTATTTCTTAGAATGAGAAGATATGTAGATAAATTAACAGTTAAAAGTGATATATTCTAATTGATTACAGTTGATACATACTTCTCATTGATATTAATCAGTGACTTTCTTAAAAGTGATTTCAGAGACTCAGAAGCTTGTTCAGATAGTGAAGACTCTTATTTATATATAGATATTTAAGTCTATTTAATTCATAGCATCTGTATTATTATTATTATTTTTTAATGTAGATGTATAAGTGACTGAAATATAACATCTTTTACTACTGTTCTGTATACTCTTGAGCTTGATAAGATGATTATTCAATGTTCAGAGTTGTATGCAGAAGTCTTTATAAGTTCAGTCTTCATCTACACTTATAAGAGCTTGTAAAAGTTTAAAAGTTAATATCTTCTTAAGCATGCTACTCTTCATTCAATTCTCTCCAGATTAATTATCTGCTTTTAGAATCTTAGTATTGAAGTCAGGAATAAATGTAGTAAGAGAAGTACTTCTCTGTTAAGTACTCTGTAATTAATCTAATACTTTCTGCTGTGTAGCAGTATCTTTGAACAGAATATTAAGATATCTGATAATATTGTCAGATATATATAATACTGATTTACATATCTTTATTCCTGAATGAAACTTCTGTTTCATATAATCTTTCAATTAATCATTGATATATTAATCTTAATTAGTTAATAAACTGATGACATCTTCATCTATACTTAGTTTTACAAGCATTTTCAATCTTCATGATGAGTAGAGAGTGAGATTAAAAGTATTAAAATATGTAAGAGTATCTAAGTATTTCTTCAGTACTTATATTATATTTATATTCAATTCTATCAGTGTTAAAATTATCTGTGCAGAGATTTCTTATTAAGACAATTGTTGAATTTCTTTATATTAATGTTATGAAGATACATATACATCAACTATCTGTTATTATTGTAATTTTAATATTACTCAGAGTCATTGTAATACTGTGTCTATATTTGTATTTAAAAGTGCTCTTATATTATCAGTAGATATATTATTTATCAGATATGTAATATCTATAAAATTAGAAGAAGTGTAATTATATAAATATCTTATATATCTAAGATATCGGAACTTTCAGATTGTTTACTAATATTCTCTCATAAGATCTTATTCTCTTTATAAGATCTTGTTATGAGATTAGAGTGACTAATAAGTAAGCTTCTATCTAGAGACTTAATATTCACTTCACTGATTATTTATTTCTCTATTTCTTATATATTATTATGCATTTAGATATCTTCTTGATAAGTAATTATTTCTAATAAGAAGATAATAAATATTTTTTAAGTATAAGAGATCTACACTGAATAGATCAGTATGATATTTATGAATCTTATAATATAAAAAGTGAAAAATGTTAGAGAAGGAAAAAAGAGAAAGTATAAGAATCAGTGATTAAAGTGAATATTTAGACATGTACACAGTAAATCTTCAGAGTGAAAGAATAGAAATTCTGTGAGTTTTCAGCTCAGAATCAGTGACTGAGAATCGGAGCTTCAGTAGAAATCTATGAAGTGTAATGAAATAGTCTATATAATTGATCAGACGCAGCCCGTCACACTTTATTATTAAATTCAAGAATACTTTCAGTATTAAGTTAATTATTAATAAAATTAGTAAAGTCTTCTTTATATAAGAAAGTTATAATAAGAGAAGAATTATTTTACAATCAATTAAGAATTAATTATAATTAAAGAGAAGAATATTAAAACTGATAATTTATCTACACTAAGTTTCTACTTATATAAATATTCATGGCAATGAATTAACTGCTTCAGCTGCAAAAAAGAGATCAGAATTAAGCTGTAACATGATGAAACTGAATCAGTGCCTAGTCAGCAGTGTTATATAAAAGTAGTTGTTTGAGAAGCTGTATAAGTGAGCTTGACTATTTTGCTTGAATAGTGAGCTTGTAAGCTACAGAGTTATTGCAAGAATATCACAGATATAATACTTAGTATACTAAGAAGATTGTATAAGAAATGCAGTAACTTGTATATATATTTCAGTAGAAGAAAAATGAATTACTGACTTCTTTAATAAGAAGTCAGCATCTAGCTATTCTCTATAGATAATGAGTGAATACCTCTCTTCTATTCTATAAGTAAGAATAGCTGAAGTGATATCTCAGCAGCATCTCACTGTTATGAAAGAGTAATCTGCTAATCTTATATAGAAGCAGAGTTTCTCATATTCATCAATCAGATCTTTCTATATTATATTTAAATAATGTTATAGAGTGGTTGAAAACTGATTTAAACAGTCTGTAGAATGAATAAAATCATCTGTATAAAAGTAATAAGCTGTATAAAACTGTAACAGAGTCTTGACACAGCTGAGAATATGATAATACTCTCTTCTTTGAGAGTATAGTCTCAATACTCTTAAGATTACTGCATTAGAAGTTATCTTTATTGTATAATAATAGTTATCAACTGATTGATAGTATATGTACTGTATATAGTATAAAGAAATAGATGAGTTTCTTTACTAACTGTATAAATCTTCTTTTTCTCATCTCTGTTCAAATCAGACACATAATAAGTAAACTCGTATATCATGATCTAAAATGTGAAAAATGTAGGTAATAAGAGACTGATAGATCTCATC
>NW_003101617.1:11233-13738 GCF_000003855.2 Blastomyces gilchristii SLH14081 | reverse complement strand
TCATACTGTCTTAGTGAGACTTACTGTCTACTCTTATTACATTTTTCAAATGAGATCATGATTTTCACTTCTCAATTTAAATTATTTTTATTGCTTTAAATGACTTTAAATCTCATTTGAGTGTTATCAAAAAGTGTTACTTTTTAAAAAATTAAAAATAGTCTAAAAAAACCTTAAAATGTCTAAAAATAGTAACTTTATGTCAAGAATGACACTAAATGAAATTAAATGAGACCACTTTCTCATTTTTTTCAAGTCATGGTTTCATTTTAAGATCTCATATATAGTCACTTTGCATGTTTTTTTAATGACTAGTCCCAGCGGGATTCACACCAAGAAATGTATGAGACCAGATCAAATGAAATCAAATGTGAAATTCATAGTCCCGGCGGCCAGTCTACTGATATGTAACAGAACAGTCTCTACTAGCTGTCTCATAGCTTGTAATCTCTTTCTCAGCATTTTTCAAATGCTTAAGCACTACTCATAAATTCTCTGATAATAAATAATCTTCTTATTTAATAAGATATTGAAGCTTACTGTAATATATTTACTTATTCAATATTTTCTTTATAAGATATTCAGTATCACTCTCTATCTTGATATCATTTAACTGAGATGACTTCATCTCAGAATATTGCTTATAGAGCTTTAAATAGAAGATATGAAAAACAGAATAAATTGATTTCAATTCTGAGATTAATTTTAACTTATATATCTGCTTACTCATTATTTCTATTACTGAGAAAGATTCTAGTCACTATTTACTGAGCTTCTTATACATTCTTATTATCTTGATATTCTTTGCTGAAAGTAGTACTTGATTCTCTATCAAGAACTTTATTGAAAGATGTTTTCAATTATAGTATTCTGTCTACTACTTCTGAATATAATGAATGCTTTTCATTATCTTCTCATGAATTTTATTTCAAAGTTTTCATCTAGCTTTTACTTCTGATATTAAGAAGTACTCTGTTCTCTGTATCCATTCAATATTCTGACTGTTCATTTCTCTCTTAGAAATGTCATCTGTAACATCACTGAATAATGAAGAATTATATTTATAATAAGTATAGAAAGAATATACTTTTAAAATTATATTCTTTACATTATTATATACAAATTCAGCAGTCAGAAGATGTTTAAGTCAATCATTCTAATAATATAAATAGAATACTTAAAAATATTATTCTAATATCTGATTCTGATATTCAGTCTGATTATCTATTTGCAGATGAAATACAGTACAGAGAAGATATCTTATTATAAGATAATAGTAAAAAGCTGATCAGTATTTACTGATCAGTATTTACTGATAAAGAGAAATTCTTAATCTATTATTAACAATTTTAGAGTATTATAATTATGAATAATAATATTTAAAAATAGATCAGTCAATTCAGAGGCTTTAATCTTCTTACAAATAGAAATATATTTAATTATCTTTGTAAAGCAGTTAACAATGACTAATATCAAGTTATATTCTTTAACTCTTATTGACTTTGACAGATTAACTATGAAATTCATTGATAGATTCTATTATGAGTTCTTTGAAATAGACAGTGATATCAACTCACTGTATTACTTATATCACAGAATCTTTATTCTTTAATAGATATTATATGTCTTAATATACTCTTTAATATCTGTCTGAAGCTTGTCTTAAATATATTTATATTTTAGAAGCTCTTTAGTCTTCTCTAATCTGAAGTGCTCAGTATGAAGATTATTATGATAAATTCTTAATAACTTCTGACAGACTGTTCTACTATAAGAAATAAGAACTGAATTATTTAGTAGTAGAAGTTCACATTCTTCTAATTATCAGTAACTTAATTTCTTAGTGATATTATTCTGCTCAGAGTCTGTTTCTTTTAAGTTTAAACTCAACTCTTTCTTCTTCAACTTGTGAAGTCAAGTTATAGTAGAGACATTTCTCTACTGTAACTAATCAATGAATTCTAAAAGTAGTTAAGTTAAAAGATTGTAGACTGTTTCATTCTTTATCAATTCAATAATAGTAAGATATAATATAAGAAGCTCATGATCTTGAGTGTCAGTTCTCTGCAGAGACTCAGGTTTTCTTTCATCTTCTATATCTAATTATATAGCTGTCTTATTAGCACTGTTTCTAAGCTTTGAAGAATCTCAATTCTCTGCAGTCAGCTTCTTCTGCAGTGATGATAGAGATTCTTTTATAGAATTCTTCTTCATATTAATAATATTATAATCAGACTGTTTAAATAGTATATCAGCAGCATTAAGCTGATCTGAATAATATCAGATATAGAAATCATACTTTAAAAGCAGCTTTACTCATCTGACTTGACATTTTATCAAGCTCTTTATTGTCAAGAAGTAACATAGATTTGTATAATCATTGAGAACTTACACTAAGTACTTACTATTCTAAAGATAATGTTATTAGATCTTAAAGAATTCAATAATTACTAACATCTCTTGATTATAAGTATTATATCTTCTCTGTATGAGTAATAACTTCAG
>NW_003101617.1:2889-10085 GCF_000003855.2 Blastomyces gilchristii SLH14081 | reverse complement strand
TATTTAATTGATTTAAATCATACTTCTTCTTTAATCTGACTCTGAGACTATTGTATAATGCACAATGCATTACAATATACTCAGGATTTTCATTTGCATTGCAGAATGAGCACTCTGTTGAATCAAATCTGTCATCAAATCTTTGTATATAGAATTTGAAATAATCATGTTCTAGTTTCAGCTGAATTATAGATGAGAATATTTTCTTTTTATATTTAATTGAATAAGATTTTCACTTTGATTTTATCTCAAATCTTGAATAATGTATGCTCTTCTTTTATTTCTGTCAGCTTTCATTTCACTTATTTAAACAAGATTCTTTTATCTTTCTCTTTATGAAAGATCAGGACACTGTTTTTTAAATAGATCTGCTTAATTCTGAACTCTTTTTTATAGCTGAATCAGTCAATTCATTATCATGAATATTCATATAAGCAGAAACTCAATGCAGATGAATTATCAGTTTTGATATTCTTCTCTTTTGAATTTTCAAAACAGAGTTTAAAATCAGTTCAAGATTCATTTGATCATTATAAATCTGACTATTTCTAAGTCTTTTTAAAGCAGCTTGACTATTAGAGAATATTCATGCCTCTTTTAAACTATTTCCTCTTTTATGAGATTTTATTTCAATGAGTTTGAAAGCTTTCACTATTACAAATAGTTCAGCATCAAAGACTTCATATTCACAGTCTAAATTTCAGAAATCTGAGATAAAATTGATATTATCTTCAGTATAAGCAATGCCTGTGTCTAATCTATTCAAATTCTCATTTTTTGAGCCATCTGAGTAAATCAGAATAGAGTCTTTTATATTGATTGTAGAGATCTTCTTCAAATGCTGTTCATATTCTCTCTCTTTAGATAGTTCACTTATTTGTAAGTCTATGAGAGATTCCAGCTTTTCTCTTCAGAGAAATATCTTCTCATAATCAATTTTCTCAACATTTAATGAGATTAGAATGTTGTTTAAGTACACTATATAGAAGACATTGACATGATCTTATAGTATCTCATTTATATAGATCTGAAAGATGACTGAAGTATTATAAAGATTAAAAGATAAAATAAGATATTCAAAATTACTGTACTTGATATAAAAAGTTATTTTTTAAATATTATCTTCATTAACTCTGATTTTATAATAGATATTCTGCATATTAATCTTTGAGAATATCTTTACTTCAGATAATCAATCAATCATCTTATTAATTAACAGTAATAAATAGTAATTCTTAATTATTATCTTATTAAGATCTCTGTAGTCTACATATAAATATAGTCTATCATTCTTCTTAGATATAAATAGTATGAATGGCTCTGTTGAACTCTTCAATGAGTGTATTCAGTTCTTCAATTATGCTTTTTCAAGATATTTATACAGAACATTTGATTTCTTTACTGATAAGTCATAAAGAGGTCTGTATAGCACTGTTATATCATCTTTAACACAGATCTTATATTATATCTTAATATCAGAAAACTTCACTGCTTCTCTTTTTAAAAAGACATTCTTACAAGCTGTAAAGAGACATCATATTCATTCATCTTCAATGACAGATACTGCTGCTAATCTTTTAGTGAGAGTAATAACTTCTTTATCTGTTCTCAAGTTCTCTGCTACACAGTATATTAACTCTATCTTTTTCTCAAGATTCTTTCAATGAAACTCTTCAGATTACTCTATTACTATCTCTTCATCAGTGAGATAATATTATCATATCTGAGTAACTCAGTTAATAAGAGAATTGTTTTCTCTCAATTATAGAAGATCTACAATGATGTTCTTATCTATAATATTAATAATATAAAGAAGCAGACTGCTTTTCTTAAAGATTTCTTCTAAATCAGTAATCACATACTTTACTTGAATTATGTTAAAACAGTGATATTTTATTTCATCAGTAAATTTTATATAATCTGACAGATCTATCTTCTTTTAATTCTTTATCAAAGAAAAGAAATAGAATGTGAAGTTAGTATTCATCTCAGAGTTAAGTAAGTATCTCACTAGTATCTTCTCATTCAGAGTATTTATTATAATTGTAATATGAACTTAAAGATATGAGAATTATTAATTCTTTATTTCTTTCTCTTCTTTATCTTCTACAGATATATTTACTAGAAGAAGAGTTAATTTTAAAAAGATATCTTCTCAGTTTCTTCTCTTCTTCAGCTTTTTATAATTACTAGTATAGTGATCATCAGCTCTGTAGTTAAAGTAGAGATCTTTATTAAATCTTTTTTAATATTTCTTTACAGTGAGTGAAGAATTAGAATACTTGAAATTCTTCTTTATATTCTCTATACTGAAGCTGTCACAGTACTGTTTAAATTCTGTTATTAATTACTTAGAAGAAATCTTATTAATCTTTTTCTCAGAGTATTAATTATTCAAATAGATTCAGAAAGCTAAGTTAATAATCTCAGTATAATTAATTAATAAACTCTGATACTGTTAGACTGGCCGCCGGGATCATGAGTTTCATGTTTGGTCTCATTTAGTCTGGTTTCATACATTTCTTGGTGTGAATCCCGCTGGGACTAGTCATCAAAAAAACATGCAAAGTGACTATATATCAGATCTTAAAATGAAATCATGACTTGAAAAAAATGAGAAAGTGGTCTTATTTAGTCTCATTTAGTCTCATTCTTGGAATAAAGTTACTATTTTTATACATTTTAAGGTTTTTTTTAGACTATTTTTAATTTTTTAAAAAGTAACACTTTTTGATAATACTTAAATGAGATTTAAAGTTATTTAAAGTAATAAAAATAATTTAAATTGAGAAGTGGAAATCATGATCTCATTTGAAAAATGTGATAAGAGTAGACAGTAAGTCTCACTGAGACAGTATGAAACTACTATCTAATGTTAAAACTGTGTAATAAGATCAGTCGAATTGATAATGAGACTATCAAAAAATCTGGTCCTGGTTCCAGACACGGTCACACGGTCAGTCTAGATACTGTGATATTATTATTCACATCTTATGAGTCAGCTTTGTGAGGTGAAGTTATATCTTTAATTAATTCAAATTATCAGTTAATTTCTCTTAATATTCCTTAAATCTTGTATTGAAATTGAAAGAATTCTCATTATCTTATTAATATAATGAGTTAAATTACTGTGCTGCTGTGAAGCTGCAGTTATAGTAATCTTTAATCTGATTTAGTAGAAAGTCTTTAAATTCTTTTTAAGTTATAATAGTATTGATATACTCAAGCTCTCTCTTCTTAATAGCTTAAGTAGTTACAGAGATATCTTCAAGAAGATTAACAGTGTATATTACTTATATCTTATAAGTATTAAACTGACTCAGATTAAGACAGAATTTCTGTTCAAGAATATAAATGAAGTTGTGAAATTTAGATAATATATTTCTCTTATAATTTAGAAAATCTCTGATCTTAATCTCTTTATCTTTATAATAGATATAGATGTGTAGAGACTGCAGCAGTAATAGAGCAGTTGAAGAGCTTATCTCAAAGTATATAGTGAGTTCAGAAATCTCAGATTTCTGCTAAGATAGAGATGTATATACTCTAGAGAATAATGTGAAGTTTTTCTCAAAGAATGAGATCAGATCAGTCTCAGCATAGATATATAAGATTATATCAGTCTATTAATAAAGCTTAACTGATTTAAACTTATAATCAGATTGAGTGATTTGAATTATAATATAATAGAACTGAAGTAGTGACTAATTAGTAGTATTATATAGAGATAGTTATTTAAGAAGCTGTATAAGTAAGCATAACTATCTTACTTAAATAGTGAGCTTATGAGTTATAGAGTTATTATAAGAATATCACAGATGTAATACTTAGTATATTAAGAAGATTATATAAGAAATACAGTAACTCTTATATATATTTCAGTAGAAGAAAAATGAATTACTGACTTCTTTAATAAGAAGTCAGCATCTAGCAATTCTATATAGATAATGAGTGAATATTTATCTTCTATTCTATGAATAAGAATAGCTGAAGTAATACCTCAGCAGTATATTAATACTATGAAAGAGTAATCTGCTGATCTTGTATAGAAGCAGAGTTTCTCATATTTATTAATCAGATCTTTTTATATTATATCTGAATAATATTACAGAGTGATTGAAAATCAGTTTAAATAGTCTGTGAGATGAATGAAATCATCTGCATAAAAGTGATGAGCTGTGTGAAACTGTAACAGAGTCTTGGCACGGCTGGGAGTGTAATATAAGCAGATCTATTCAAAAAATAGTGTTCTGGTCTTTTATAAAGAGAAAGATAAAAGAATCTTGTTTAAATAAGTACAATAAAAGCTGACAGAAATAAAAGGCAAGTATATATTATTCAAGATTTGAAATAAAACTCAAGTGAAAATCTTGTTTAATTAAATTTAAAAAGAAAATATTCTCATCTATAATTCAGCTAAAACTAGAATATGATTATTTCAAATCTTATATACAAGAATTTAATAATAGATTTAATTCAATAGAATGCTTATTCTGTAATATAAATGAAAATTCTAAGTATATTATAATACACTGTGTATTATACAATAGTCTCAGAGTTAGATTGAAAGAGAAGTATGATTTAAATTAATTAAATATAAGATTCTTATTCTCAACTGAGACAGAAATTAAATACTTAATAAACTTTCTATCAGAAACTCAAGCAGTTATAAGAAAATAACTAAATTCAGAAATATCTGAATATAAAAAGAGAGAAATTAATCAGATATAGTCTGTTAAAACAGCTATATACTCTCTTTTAATAATGTTATTTTATTATAATCTCTCTTTACTTTAGTCAAGTGCTCCACCATGAACTCGCGCAATTTTTCGAATAAGAACCCGCCGATAGATCCATCGAAAAGCCCTCGATCATACGAGCATTTTGACCCCATCGCCGACCGCATACCCCGTGTGGTGGTGGAGTTATTCAGCCAAATGTGAACCAGACATTGTTCGAAACTCCTGTGTGGGATTATCCCCTGTTCACCCCTACCACATCACAACCCTGCGCCAAATTGCCATACAAATTGTAAGGTGAAGAGACCTAATCATATGCATCAATCTTCTCAATTTTGGAAGATTCCTGACCTGTAATTGTGGAGATATCTGAGAAGCATCTTTCATGAAAACCCTGTCTATCTTTGATGTTCCAAAACATCAACGCCAAGTCCCACCCATGTACTGCCCTTCTCAATCTGGCCCACCTCCGGCAGAAAAATACAAAAAGATACCTCAGTAATAGTATCAAGGACATAATCAACGGACACATCTGAAGTGCATCCTCCGCGAAAAACCCTCTCTGTCTTTGATGTACCAAGACATCAACACCAAGTCCCACCCTTGTACCACCTCTTCCAATCTGGCCCATCCCCAGCAGAAAAATACAAAGAGATATCTCAACAACTGTACTTGATACATAATCAGCAGACACGACAACTATAAAATCAGTATACTTCAAGATCTGACTGAGCCTTTGATCTCTGTACAGTGAGATATATTAAATCTAGTTTTAATATCTCAATATTCAATAGATTCTGTAAGAGATTGAGAACAGCAATACTAGATTTTCATTGAATTTAAGAATTAACTCTATATTAATATAATCATTGACAAAGTCTTCTATTTTGAGATATAAATAATCAGTTTCTCTACATCTTGCTAATAATATTTATATTATTATATAGAAACAGACTTATATTCTCTATAATATCAAGACTCTGATGAGAGAAAGTCTTGATAGAGAGTATACAGTAGTGTATATCTTAGCAGTTTCTATCTCATTCTTCTACAGCAGTTAATATAAAAAAAAGATCTTAGAAATAGTTTTTTACTTCTCTTGAAAAAGTAAGATGTTTTTCTCTGAGTTTTATATAATATTCTTACAAAGAATTAAAAACAGAGTTATTTTCTATTATAATTTTATATTCTTTTAAGTAAGAATTACTTTTTCAGTGACTGAAGAGCTTTTATTAATACTTAATTCTTTTTTATACTCTTTATTAACTGATTTGAGTTATACACTTATTATGTGAGAAGAATTGAATGATTCAGAATAAAATTAAATAGTTTTAATTAATTTTCTCTGTAAAAAATTGATTTATTTTTTGTCAGTTTTTCTCTTAAAAACTGTCATATTATCTGATTTATATCAATTGATATCATACTTTTTCTTACTATATCTAAGAAAGAAGATTGTGAAGATTTTATTAATTTATCTTAAAAATCAATTTTAGTTTATTAGATTCTCTTCAAAAATCTAATCTAGTTACTGAACTAGTGTGAAAAAAATCAGGTGTTTATACATAAAAGTCTGTTATTCTTCTTTTGAAACAGTCTGATCAACTTTTCAATTGAAAACAGACTTAGAAATCTCTTAATTGAAACAGTCTGATTAACTTTTCAATTCAAAAGAGTTTAATAAATATCTCAATTGAATTAGTCTGATCAACTTTTTATTGAGTAAGAATAATGAGTTTAAAAGTACACTCAGTTGATATGAAAAAAGATGCTTTCTTAAATACTATTTCTGAGATTGAAATTCTGAAGAGAAGAAAGAAAGAAGAAATAGAGAAATAACAAGTTCTTAAAATACAGAAACTTGAAAAAGTAAGTAAAATTCTTGAAAAGCAGTATCTGAGTGAGATAAATAAAGAAATTCTGTTAATTCTTCATGCTCAGACTAGACAAGTACAGAAAGTGATCAAGTTCAAACTTAGAATTTCAAACACAGTTCTAAAAACTTTGAAAATTTCTAATATAATCACTGACTCTTCAGTTTACTCTTCTTTCTTTTCTACTTCTTCTTCTTCTTCTTTTTCTTTAAATCAGAAGAAAACATATACTTAAGCAGCTGAATCTGCTATCTCTAAATCTGCTATCTCTAAATCTACTGTCTTAAAATCTGCTTAAAATTCTGAGAAAACTGAGAAGAATACTGCTCATACTTCTATTGATAGAAGAGTGAGGAAAAAAATATAAAAAGAGAAAAATCTTCAAATCTTCAGAAATAGAAAACTTATTCTCAAAGTCTTAAATCAGAACATCTTGCAGAGAAATAAGCTAAACTTAAGTCTCATTTTCAGAATTAGAAATGAAATCAATCAGCAGTTCTTTTCTCAGTTAATGACTGATATTGAAGTTCAAAAATCAATTATAGCTTTAATTGAGTCATTCTTCTTTGAAAACTTCATCATT